>NC_072775.1:1131885-1431885 GCF_022539595.1 Amphiprion ocellaris
TCTAAACTCTGTAAAAAAGAACTCTGCCAAGAACCCAAGGGGAAAGTTTTGGCAGGAAAAAAATACTAAATCCTTCAATTTATTTGATCTGAACTTCATTATTTTGCATCTCAAGTAACATATGATTGATGCAAAAGAAAAGTCATTAGCCTTCCAAAACTCGCCATTTTTAATCTGTATGTTATTGTGTTTGAGCATTCAAGGATAGGATCACATTTTTAGCTTCTGACTTGTCCAAACTGACATTAGAAGTTACAGGTTATCCAGAAAACACCTTCTGACAAAGAACTAAATTGGGAATTTTGCACTTTGACATGGGCCAATCAAGTTGATCTCTTCCAGACTTCTCAAGTCTCATATTAGCCTTGTCTGAACTTAGAATGGCTTTTTGCACAGAATGAGGATTGTGGACTTTGTCGCTCCACAGTGGAATAACTTTAAGATAAGTTTAGTTCAAACAGACTTGTGAGTATTGTTTTAGAAGAGACCCGTCCTTTGAAATCTCCAAATTCTTCAGTTGAATTTGTGGCTCTGATTTAGATGTGCCAACATGCAGTGCAGATCAAGCAGGTCGAGGTTATTAGAGCTGTGCATCAAGGTTCCTGTCAAATCCGACCCGGTAGTTTCACATGTGAGACTCCTAAGAGGAGGCTGGCAGAGATAGCCAGTCTTCTAAGTGTTGTTTTCTAAGGCAATTATGCTAATTTGCAAAATGAATGTAAAAAATCATTCTGGCTGTCATTCATTGATGTTAAAATGATCCACGGAACTCAGTTAAACTAGTGTGCTGCAGGACAAAGAGGAAATAGGGGCTATAAGCCTGAAAGGACGTAATTTCTGAATTACAAATAGGCCAACCAGAGGGAGAGAGCCTGAAAGGGAGAATCAAAGAGGGAAAAAAATCCGAGCCGAGGCAGAGAGAGCGAGGGAGCTGAAGAGTGACAGCCTCTCTAGCCTTGGGCAGCCTGCTACTGTAAAAGCTGTGATTTATTCTGCCATCATCTGAGTAGATATATGATCTGAGTCTCAGCCCAGCCTGTCATACCACATACATATTGAGTGGCCCACAAGAATAGGGAGGGACTGATTTATTCTACAGCTATTTATTACACTGGGTGGGCTGGGAAGAGAGGGGAAAACATGAAAACAGCTTGAGATTAAATTTCTAACTATCTATTATATCAGGCCTGATCTGGTGATAGGAGTAACAGCCAAAATAAATCAGAGCTAATCTGTGTCCTTTCATTACACTGTGGGATTTCCACATCTTCATCATCTGCCTTAAAGATACAGCAAATGTAGATTTGTTAGTGCCGATGTTACAATAAAAACAAAGCACGTTCTCAGGCATCTGTGTGGCTGCATGTTGTTTACTTGCAGGGAAACATATGATGGTTAAATGTAATTGTTCAAATTTGCTTGAGATGTCCTAAATACAGCAGTCTGCTAACACATGAAAGCTTAACCCTCCTGTTGTCCTCATTTACAGACACCAAAAAATATAGTTTTCTTGTCTGAAAAAAATCCAAAAATTCAGCAAAAAAGTTCAACAAATTTCAGAAAATTTGCAAAACCTTCAGGAACAAAATTCCAATAATTCCTTAAAAGTTTCCCTTAAAAGTTTAAAAAAAAAAAAAAAAAAAATCCTCCAAATTTGGCCAGAAGATTCTTGTAAATATTTTCAAAAAATGAGGTAAAATCCATCCATCCATCCATCCATTATCTATACACCACTTAATCCTCACTAGGGTCATGGGGGGGCTGGAGTCTATCCCAGCTGACTCAGGTGAAGGCAGGGGACACCCTAGACAGGTCACCAGTCTGTCACAGGGCTACATACAGAGACAAACAATCACTCTCACATTCACACCTACGGGCAATTTAGAATGATCAATTAACCTCAGCATATTTTTGGACTGTGGGAGGAAGCCGGAGTACCCGGAGAAAACCCACGCATGCACAGGGAGAACATGCAAACTCCATGCAGAAAGATCCCGGGAAAGCCGGGACGCGAACCAGGGATCTTCTAGCTGCAAGGTGAAAGTGCTAACCACTACACCACTGTGCAGCCATGAGGTAAAATCTTCCAAAAAAAAAATCCTAAAAATATCTAAAGTATATATCAGTAAAGCTTCTAATATTCTTTACATTCACATAAAAATCAACCAAAATCCAGTGAAATTTGCTGGATTTTGGTTGATTTTTTGTGAATATTCTTAAGAACATTTTTAACATTTTTTTTTCCACCAAAAAATGTTTAAAAATTTCCCAAAAATGTTGAAAATGTGGACATCAGAAGTTTCACTGTGAAAATATATTTTTTTCCACATTTTCAAACTTTAAAACGAGTCAATTTTGACCCGCAGGACGACACGAGGGTTAATATAGTGTAGATTTCCCTTGTGCATGTCAGAACATGCACAATGTTCTGACATCCAGTTTTTTCACTTATCTTGTAGATAACTGAAAAAATTGAACTTGAGAGGACTGAATGTTTTACTTAACGCCTTGGCATCATTCAAACAGGTATCTATAAACAGATATTCGAAATACACAATACCTTTACTGTTATTTCCTGAGATACCAAGTCCAGAACAGATGGTTTGAAAAGGTGGTTTGATGCAATGGGAGTTGAAAGGGAGAAACTGTATATTTCTAGTTCAGCAGATATTCCTCATAGACTTAGCTGAGATTATCATTACAACAAATCGCTTCTTAAATAAGTGATTATGTGTTCAGTGTCTAAAAACAAACAAAAACCCAAACAACTCTAACATATGTGTTGTTTATCTGACCAACAGATCTATCTACAGTATCCATCTATCTATCTATCTGTCTGTCTGTCTGTCTGTCTGTCTGTCTGTCTGTCTGTCTGTCTGTCTGTCTGTCTGTCTGTCTGTCTGTCTGTCTGTCTATCTCTTTTCAACTATTTCTTGAACCATTATTAAATTACCAAATTGTTGGTGATACATCATGATACAAAAGCTGTATCATTATTATCAACATTAAACTATTGCAATTAATTTAAAAAAATTATAAATTGAGGAAATTTGCAACTCAACAATTCTTAATAAAAAGAAAAGATCAGCCTATCACACAAATACTAATCCAAAGACCTGCATTCATGATTAGCCCACAAACGTCTGAAACATCCTGTGTGTAGCGTTTATACAACCCTGTCGAGAGGATGCATCTGGGAATGACAGTGGGCTAAAGTTAAGTCTGAGTCGCAGTCTTTAGAAGAGAAGAAATTATTCAAATCAGGTTAATAACATGACAATTGAGCTCTAAATAGGATTCAGATTTGTGGGGATCGCAGGTAGAAAGTCACACTCAGACACAGAATGACACGCTGACTGAAAAACAAAAAGGATGCCTCCAATTTTAGACACTTTTTCAGTTAATCGTAGTTCACTTTGCACTTGCAAACCGTCACGCAGGTAAATGAGAACAACTAGTGTGTGTGTGTGTGTGTGTGTGTGTGTGTGTGTGTGTGTGTGTGTGTGTGTGTGTGTGTGTGTGTTTTAAGTGCCACCTTAAATTAACTCTGAACATTCGTGCTGAAAGCTTAATTATCTGCTCAGTGAAATGTGAAATGTGCTGCGTCACACATCTTCAAACCATGTCGAGTCTCCGGCTTTCAGCTTTCCCTCTCCTCACCTGTGAAACTCCACATTTCAAAATTTAAATAAATGGCTTCTTTTCTTCCTGTCACGATTGTGTGTGTGTGACTTATCTCCGAGGTGCAGCTGTGAAGAGTGAAGGTATATTTTTATTCCTCATATCTCTGAGAGAAGGATACAGCAGGTGGAGTCTCCACTGTAGCACATGGTTTGTAGAGCATGTAGGCTGTTGTTGACGACAGCGTTGCACATGCAGGTAAAGGTGCACGAAGCTGGATACGTCTGGATATATCTCAGCTGAAACATAGCCTGTCTGCCCGTCTTTTTCTGTCCCATCACTCATTGCACACAGGTCACTCACTTTACAAAGAACATCTATCATTTGTCTTTCCTTTCTATTTCCGTCCGTCGCTGAAAGCTTTATCAGCCCATCGTCATGCCTCGCTGACAGCGGGCCAAAGCTGTGCTGCCGTAGTCAGTGCTCTTGCTGTTATTGTGAGAATTTTGCAGTCAGGACATGGTACTTGGTGCTGGGTAACAGCCTTTTCACCTCCCACACCTCCCAACTATTCTCTCACCAATTTAGTGGTTTCCAGCTCCACCAGCAAATCAAAGTTTCTGTTGCTGCTGACGCCTGATGCTCGCCTAGCAGGAGTATCCCCCCGTACAAACCACTTGTCAGGGGTCACACCCAGTCAGGATTGTGTGTTTTTTTAGATGATCCATAAATTCTTTTCTATGTGAAATGGTCTAAGCTTCACAGAATCAGACAGCACATCTTGGAAACAAGTTTTGAATTTGCTTGAGTCTCCCATTGGTATAGGTATCAATACAGACTGCATACTGGTGCAGTCCTTGACAACATTAGCATTTTACCTCTTTTGTTAGATCACAAAGCAGCAGTACCACATAGGCTGGGTGAGTGTAAATCACAGTGCAATAAATACCAATTATATGTTGCAGTGAGTCAAAATGCAACACTACCCAAAGAAAATATACTGTGAAACTTTCAGCCTTTGCAGCCCAGTCTGCTGCTGCAACAGAAATTTGGCAAACGCTGCAGTCCACCATCCAAAGATAAGTGGCTCTTAACAGCCCTAAAGGAAGAAGGAATGTCTTTAAGACTGACACACCCTCAGTGAGGAGAAAAAAATTAACTCTACACTAGATGTTCTCCACAAAAAAAAGAACTCTAATATGACAGCAGTTTGTAAATCAGACACCGAAACCACAGCACAGATACGTAGATTTATTGGCACTAAATACGCACACGATACATCCAAGTCCCAAATACAACCTATAATAAATTACCTAAAACAGGAGACTGACAACTTGGGCAAGGATTTCTTCACAGCTGTTAGATTTTGTCAGGAGATTTACACTTTATATGCAGGGTTACTAGCTTGGGGAAATTCGTGCGATTGTCACAGCAATTGCTCCAAAAGTTAGGATCTGAGAACTGTGTGAATGCAACATCAATCAACTGGCGCACAATGGATTTGGGGCCACAAGCTTCATTCTTTTCTCCAAATTTCTGCAAAGAGACGCTTGATAGAGCCTTTGGAATGAGAAATCCATGTTGACCTCTTTGTCTTCAAGATGCAGACCTTGAAGGAAGGAGCCTACTTGACCAGACCTCCTACCTACGTTACCCGCCTTCCCCGTTGGATGCAAACTCAAACCAATCAGCAGGACTCACAAGCACAGAGACTTTCCTTAATTACTCCCCAATGTGGTTGTTTTCCTTCCTGCCCCAGTTGGAGGCCTCCACTATGACTCCAGCAGCACTGTTAAGGAAAAATTAAAACAAGAAGCTGCACAGTGGATTGTCATTAGGAAAACATGTTCTTACAAACAGGACACCTTGTGATACAGTATTGGAAGTTTGGACTGAGCCAAGGCTACATTCCTGCTGTTCGCACTCAAAGATTTCCCCAAGAGATTTGGTTAGCAGATGGGCCAATCATTGTGGTTTTATGGGATGGGCAGAAGGCTGAGAAAAGTTTGAAATGGCTTCATTGTTTGGGTTTTCTGTTGATTATGCTCATAATGGTGATCATAGACTGAACTAACTGCTAGCGTACGGAATGTGCTTTGGGAGGATTGTGACTTGCTTGGTTTTTGTTGTGAAATGGTCATAAATGATTTTAGGTTGATTTCAAATTGCATCTTGCATGTCATAAAATTGGTGAAATAGGATTCTGTGTGCAGCTGAATGATAAGCATTTACATCATGTTTACATGATTTAAGACACAACTAGCAAGAGTTCTGTATGGTAAAAAAACACAAAGGAACCTATTCAGAGGAAAACCGACCCACATCCAACCCTGGACAAGAGGAGCTTTAGATCCATACAGCTAGAGCTCCGTGTGGGTTAAATATGTGTCACTGTGTCACCTAGAGGTGTAATATTACATGCATTCATCCTGAACCTTTTAGCACGTGATGTCCGGTTTTGTTTGAAGTTTGGAATCTGTTCGGTACACTCCATGACTTAAACAGTTAGAGTCAAAAGTCTATTTATGTTGGCATAGTTGTGCTCCCGAAAAAAAATTCCAGAGCTCAAGTTCCATCTGGCATGCTCTGGCTGTGCACCAGTAGCCCATCAGGTAGCATGCTATTAAACATGTAGGATATTAAACATGTAGGATGCATTAGCTCACCCTACACAATGCGTCTGAGTTTAATTCAGCCTTTCTGCAGAGCCAGAACCTCTGACATCTACACTAACATTCTACAGATCAATGGACTGGCTGCCAAGCTGCTAAAATATCATTTATACTTCCATGAGATCTCATCACAGTGCCTGGCCACCTCCAGATGTGCTCTTCTACAATTTGTGTGCCTGCAGTTGCTGAAAAATCATTACTGAGTTTTACATTCCCTGAGTGAAGAGCTGAAACTTTACAGAAACTTCACAGATGTTCCAGACTCATCTGAATCCTCTTACAGTGCAGAGCCCTCATCACTACCCATCTGCTTACATTTTACTGCCGTTATTCACTGTTTTCTTCTGCTTCTGTTGTGAAGTCTGTCTCTTCCAACATGTCTCACCATTTTCTTGCTGAAATCATCATCATGCTTTTCACATTGTTATCTCTTCTCCCCATCAGTTACCACTAGGTACTGTAAGTGAGGGATGTTGGATCCAGTGAATTATCTACACCAGGTTCTTTCTGATACTGTCGGTCCTTTCCTCTGACAACGAATTCTAAAAGCAAGTCTGTTGCTCTAAAAGCTGCAGGACGTCGTCCCTTTTATCTCATGCAGTATTTTGGCCTCACATCTCCCCCTACAAAAGGCAGATTCACCCTGGGAGGTCAGACCATCCATCCATGTATTTAGTCTGCTAGGAGAAATCAGCATTGTACTGGTTATTGTTGAATATTTTGTTTTATATTACTGTGGTTATTATTGTGCATCATTATATTTGTCATCGGATATGTTTGTGTTTTTTGCAAATGTTTCTTTTGTATTCAACTGTCTTGCTGAATTAAAGCATAAAATATCTTTTTATTCCCCATATTTTCACTTCAGCTAACGTGACTGAAGCATTAAAAATCATCTTTCTCTGTGAAAATGGAAATACACGGCAAGCACACTTTACCAGGGAAATTCTATTCCTCTGGATTCATTTCACTGTTGAATTAAAACAGAGAAATTGTTTAACAAAGGAAATGTAAGTTTTGTTTTACTCAGTGTGCACTAGTATTAGGCAGCTAAATTCCAAAAATAATTTACCCAATTCATATGTCTATTCTGGGCTGCACAGCAGTCGGTGGTTAGAAGATTCCCAGTTTGCATCCCAGCCTTCCTGGGATCTTCCTGCATGGAGTCTCCATGTTCTCCTGTACATGTGTGGGTTTTCTCCAGGTTCTCCAGCTTCCTCCCACAGTCCAAAAATATGCTGAGATTAACTGGTGATTCTAAATTGTCTGTAGGTGTGAATGTGATTGTTTGTCTCTGTGTTTAGCCCTGTGATAGACTGTTACCTGTCCAGGTGTTCCCTGCCTTCACCCTCAGTCAGCTGGGATAGACTCCAGACCCCCATGACCCTAATGAGGATTAAACGGTGTATAGATAATGGATGGATGGATGGATGGATGGATGGATGGACGGAGGGATGGATGGATGGACGGAGGGATGGATGGACGGACGGACGGACGGACGGACGGACGGATGGATGGATAGATAGTTGAACAAGTAGCAAAAAATGACAGTTAAATAAAAATGTTGGCCTTTCAAGGATATTCAATGACCAGTATAGCTATGCTTCTTTTCAGTAGCTGCCATGGTTCTTCTATCCATACAATCCATCAGTTTCTTGACGTGTTCGTGATCACGTTTCGCCGAAGCATCGATCACAAAGCTATTTTAAGAGGTGTATTGTCTTCCCTCCAAGTAAATCTCACATTTGAGAAAGCCTCATGTGTTCTCAGTAGGACTTCAGTGAGGTGAAGGAGGAGGCTGAGTCATTATTCACTCATTTTTGAGGCCTTTTCTTGTGCGCCAAGCAGCGGAGTACTTAGCAGCATGTGATGGAGTGTAGTCCTTCATAAAGGTAATGGACTTCTTCAGTGCTGTGGACTTCTTCCTGTGTCACTAATTGAAGAAAGTATCTGCAGGAAACTGGCAGCAGGTTTGGGAGTTGATATTCAGTCCATCTTGAACCTGAAAAAGTTCAAGTACCTCATCGTTAATAACAGCAGCTCTGGACTGTGTCCATTAATGATCCAGCCAGGGGTCCATCAGTCTGCTCCATCAAGAGTCACTCTCCTTTTATCTGTCCATTAAACCTTGAAATATCAGTCTGTGGGTGTTTCTTGGCTCAACTTGTGAATCTTGTTCTGTGTTTGAGAGCCTTCTTTACCTGTCATATATCTGAGCATGCAACACTGTGTACTTCTGGACACTCCAGGTCTGGAATTTGCTCTTTTACTTCTCTGTGTTTTCTTTTTTCTCAATCCTGTTGACTATTTGCAACAAACCATTTGATTGGTCACACTATAATCCAGCTGTTTTGAAAGTCCTGCATCTGTCTGAAAGGTATTGTTGACCCTGATACACCTGAGTACAAGATATTAATCATGTTAGGTCAATACAGAAATACAAAACAAAACCACAAATTTATATACTTTTAAGCTGGAAAATGTATATAGAAATAATGATAAAAAATTAATTATAAGGCACAGTAAAGCATAAAAGGTTGGAAGATGCATAAACCATATAAAATATAATATAAAGCATAGTTTAATTAAAGTATTTTACTATGTAAATATTGAAATAACAAATATGAATCTGTTGTTTCATTAAATTCTGAAAAAAATTACTTTAATTGTCAGAACCCGACCATAAAAATAAAATACCTGGCCGGTTACATATTCAGTGTGCATCTGTGCAGTAGGAATGGAAGGTTAAGACTGGGCAGACAGGAGGCTGTGGGAGTTAAAGAGATTGTAAATTTAGTTCATGCCATCTAAATATGTTACTGGTTGAATATTAACAGTATTTCACAGACTCCACCTGTAATTCTAAGCCTCACTTACAGGACAAACTACAGCACCAGATGTACACTTTAGTCATAAAAGGTTTTCTCACGAGGCTGACAGTTAAAGCAGGAATATGACTGAGAAAGTTGACATGAGGAAAAAAAGTCTGCTTTTGTCACAAACGTAAAAAGTGTTCTGTGTAAATTCTTTTCAAATATTCATGCTCTGGGATTTGAAATACCTAGCCCACTGTGCATCCATTTTATTAAACAGAGAGTCCATTGAATTCTGTACATTTTTGCAGGAGAAACATGTAGAACTGAATGGCTGCATGTGGCTCAAAGCCTTTCGGATCTTTTCGCCTTACTGCTGTGAGATCTTGTGGCCATGATGTCTGTTTTGTTTTGTGCTTTTGTATTTCTTTGTTCCTCCTTTCCTCTCCGCTCTGTTGCCTCACCTGTGCTAAATCCTGCAATCACGCTCACCTGATGCTGGTTTTGTAATCACCCTCTGAAGTATAAGACACCAGTTCTTCAGCCACTTTTTTGCCAGATTGGCAGGTATCTGGTCTGGTGGCAAATACGTCTGGAGCTCGCTCGATGTGCCCTTCTTATATATCTTACACGTCTATAATTAAAATGCAAACAAGTGTAATTCTTTGAACTGAACTGAGGATGTGTTACTATGGACTATAGATTATTGTGGTGTCATCTCTCATTATTTCAACCAAACGAATTGAAAATAAAAACGTTCCCAAAAGGTGTATTTCAAGCTTCAGTTGAAAATGCTGCACAGACCATTAATTCTACAGTTCCTATAATAAGCCCTGGTTTTAACCCTGTTCCTAGTGTCTTTGTGTTTTTCAGTGTTGTAGCTTTAAGCCAACTGAGCTGCTGCTGTTCACACCCATTTCAGGAAAAGGACCACGGGCACATCTTCTCTCTGCATTTACTCTGTTCAGTGAGTTGCAGAGAGGAGCCCAGAGGAGAAGGATGGTCAGTGCTTATCCTGATGTGACAAGACAACAGGATGCAAACCTGAACGAGCTGTTCATAGAAACACCTTCTGCTCTATGGAGGAAGAACAGGAATGAGGGGATCATCTTTTTGAAAACGATTTAGCATAATATGGCTCTTTATCATGCTAATGGGAAACACGTCAGGCTGCAACGTGCCTAATTAAATAAAAATAGACTGATTTGTACAGCCATAAACCATCTAAAAAGACTTTAGTCTTCTTTACAGGCCGTTAGCTCAGATACCAAAGTAACAAAAAATCCAAATAGAAGTCTCTTATTATAGGCCTCAGTTTGTGTCACTACAACTTGTGCAGTCAGCCAACTGTGTGTATTGAACTTACCTGTAGCTAGCAATTGCTGAAATTACAACAGATGTGTGGACACATCTTATCTTCAAATCCATACCCTCTTAAGAGAAAAGATCCCCTGAAATCTTTGACATTGTTTAAAATTCGTCCCACTGCTATAAATTGCATGCTTTCCATACATGGGAGGGGTCTGTCATTTAAGATTTTACAACTGCTTCCAAGCAGACGCACAGTTCTGTTTATATGAACTGAATATTTCAGATAGATGGGTACTTTATTCATCCTCTTAGGGCAGCTGAAGGCCAGGACAGCACAAAACAAGATTCTGGTAAAAAGGATGTGTTGAAGTTTTGATTAACGGGTGATTTTTCACACGTGATTTGACTGCAGTCATGTCCTCGTGCTCCTTCATTGTCCCTCAGCCCGTCCTCACCAAGTTTCTTTTCCCCACTGTAACAATTAGTTCGACATTATACCAGTAAAGCACTTGAAGTAAAGCACCTCACTGGCACATACTTTATTTTAGGGAGAGTGAAGGAAACCATCTGAGGGACAGATGGACTCAGAATCCGACACGAAGAAGCTCGAGCAGACTAAGCAGATGGCACAATGAAACAGCTACTTGAGTGGAATCTTATGGAATCGCATTCTGACACAGTGGCAGCTGCTTCCATAGCCTCCAGCTAACATGGGGTAAATTAGCCTAAAAACCAGGCTAATATGTCCTAAAAGCAGGCTGAACATGCCAAAAGGTGATTTAACCACAACATTGAACCGGATCCGGAGCTGTGGGGACACATTCTTAAAAATCCAAGCAAGGAGTCTGTAATTAATTCGTAGAGGTGTGGATTTACTCCAAATGAGGGACGGCAGATGCACAGGTGGTTTTGTTTATACTAGAGATGTCCCAGGGCAGTTCTAAGGCTCTAGATCGGAGCTGATCCAGGCATATTTTAATGGATCATTATCACCTGAAGTAAAGCCAATCAAAATCCCATCCTGTGGTTTACTGGTCTACTGTCTGAGCCTGCTGGTGCTGCTCTCCTTAATGACAGCCGGCCTCCATAGCGCAGCATCTTACTACGTATGCAATACAGTGTGAAAATTAGACAGTGTGGATTTGAAGAAAATTATTTGGGCAATTACTGCTTCTGAGTTCAGACACAGAGGTTAGCAAAACACATAGATTCGCTAAGTCTCAGTGCTATCATTAGCCGGGAGCAGTGTACATCACATTCAGGCTGCAGCTCCTCATTTCACTTTAATTCTGTTCAAATTAAAGTTCATAAGCTGTTTGTGAGGGAAGAGGCTCCACCTTGTAACACCTACTATACAACTAGCAGGCTTTTTCGTTTCCAGTCTTTTATCAGCTGGTTTGGAATTAGGGGTGTACAGGTTTGATAGAATGAATGATTTGTGTGATTTTCAGGTGAAATTTGAAAGATACACCATAGGGCAATGTGAGACATTAATTACCTTGTTCAGAGGGTTTATTATGGGATTCTTAAAGCATGCAGAGTGGAATCAAGGCCAAAAATAGTTCCTCAAGTACATTTCGATGTTGGGTTGTTCAGTCTTCTGAACCTTAAACCTACAAGTGGATTTGAAAGGCATTTTATTCTTTTTTTTTTTTTTTTAAATCACAGCCAGAAGCTGTAAATACAGAAAAAAATAGATGGATTTTAAATTTTACAGTTGTCTTTGAACTGCGACATGCCACTTAATTGTGAAAATTACCCAAATCTAAGCACAAAATTACTTCATTTTAAATGTCTCACTTAAAAAAATAAATAAATCACCAAAATTAACCTATTTGTGCAATATCCTGTTAAAAATAAATAAAAATCTGTGCCCTCAATGCAACCATTAAGCAATGACTGACTTAGCCGCCACCATCAGTCACCTGACAAAAAATTTGGTGACTTTTCGGCTGAACTGCAGGCTGTGTTTGCATAGAGATGATAGGTCAACTATCTAAGTATCTACAATATGTAGAGTGTTACGACCCGGCTGTCTAGGGTAACCGAACAGCAACAAAAGAAAGCAAACAATGCTGAGTTACAGAGTGAATGTAATCTTATTTGGTAAGAGTAGGTTCACATCAAAATACAAAAAAATGAGGGAGTTGAATGCAGATGTGTGATACTGGGAAAAAAAGAACAAAAAATAACCTAAAGCAAACTTTACTCACAAGTTGATGTTAACCTACTGAAAGAAAATAAAAGATAAGACAAAAGAAGCTACTAAATAAAATACAGGGAAGTAGCACCCCAATTTAGCAATAAATTCTTTATATTTCTGACTATGCCAAGGATCTGCTCACTAGCACTTACCTCACACTCACAATAAGCTAAGGTTCCTAAATCCCTAACTGGACAGCTCAACTCCTATGAACTGTGGCCGGACGCTGGTATGAAGGAGCCTTTTAAGGTCCACCTGGCATTATGATTGGTGGAGGTTGTATGTCCGGGACCAATCCATCTATGGCTCCTTGGGCTTTAGGCGGCGCTAAACCACGGAGGATGAAGGTGTTTAACTGTTTCTCAGCTGTTCATAATACAAATCATAACAAAGGAGGAGGAGCACAGCTGCCCAGAGCCGTAACAAGAATCATCGTTTTTGTTATGATTTTGGTAACACTAGTGAGTGCTAAGAGAAGCATTGTGAAAATTGACACGCCATAAGATTGATAATCAAAAGAAATTTAACTTAAATTTCTGTTTTTATGATCGATGGCATTATATCTGTGACGGTTGTGCATCACCATGCACAATGGTCATGTCTTACTCCTTCTAGTCTTAGTTGTGCTGTTTCCATAGAGGTGCAGGACTTTATATTGCAGTGAAAAAAGGAGGCCACAGTGAATGAAAATGTGACAGGAACAGAAAAAATAGAAGCTGCTCGGGGTTCAGAGGGTTAATAAACTATAAATTGCCAGGCAGATATGAGCAGAAGATAACATTGTTTGTGGTCAGGGGTTAATATGGGATTTGTGAAGAGAAAAAGTGCTAAAGGTTGGAGGCTTGAGTAGTAACAGCAATGGCACTATTACTGGAAAAATATGTTGTCTTTGAATTTTCACTCTAAATGCTGAATCACAAACTTAATTACATTCCTCTCTGAGACACAGATATATTGAATGTAATGTAATCATCTAATCCAAATAATTAGATACCATAATGGAAAGCTGAGCCTTTTTCTTGTAATGACTTAGTAAGGAGCAGAATATTAGTGATTTTCTATGTTGCATTGATTGTCTAAGCTGTTTTGTAGCCTGTACGAGGTGAAAATTGAGGCAAAACCCTGATCCTCTTGCCTCACTACTCATCTGGGGGGCTTGGAGATTTGCGTTACGTCATGGTTTCCTCTGGGCAGAATACAACTGAAAAGTTAGTTAGCAACTGAGGGCTATCTCTTCAAAATATGTCTTTCCTATCAGGTGCAAACAATGGTGGAAATTCACCTGCCAGACTAAAAAAGCAGGACCATAAAGAACGTGAAGACATGCTTAATCCCAGTCTAATATTCATGTATTGTTATTATTATTATTATTATTATTAACACTTAGTAATAATCTGATGTTTTCAGGAAGGTTTAATAACCAAGGAAAACACATTTTAAATTTGCTTTTTCAAACTTAATTGAAATGTAATAAATATCCACATTATAATTACAATACCTGTGTTGTTCAGTATGACACCTTTTTATTGCTTTTGTTTTTTGTACTGTAGGATTCATTGTGTGGCAGCTTTTCTTTTATTCTTACCACCATCACCACCACCATCACCACTAACACCATCATCATCATCACCGTCATTGTCGTCGCCGTCGTCGTCATCGTCAACCAGTCAAGTTGTGATTTTGACCTTTGGGATGTACAATGTTACCATTTCATTTCTTTCCAATTAGACATTTAAGTGAAAATTGGTCATAATTAGCATATAAATTTCTGAGTTATGGCCACCAGTGTATTTTGTGGGATCACGGTGATCTTTGAATGTGACCTGCACTTGTTTAAATTGTATTAAGGCTTAAGATGATGCATAATTAAGGACTACTTTGAGTGACAAATGGCTGTTGTCATAGACAGTCCATTGCCCTACTCAGCATCCTTCCCTCTCCACCTCTTTGCTCATTTTTGGATTAGTTGAAAATTATGAGGAGTCTGCTGGCTGTGATGGTGACGACTGGAGCCACCACACTGAACTTTAAAACTGCTCTTCAGGAAAGCTGTGTGTGATGTCATGGAGGGTTCGCTAACTTTATATTCAGTCTATGGTCTCATTACTCAGCAGACATCTTGGTGATGCCCTTGGGAGGTTAACAAGACCAGGCCACTATCTAAATAAATGAGTAGAGAACCATAGGTGGAATTTCAATGGTGACAGGGACATAAACACTGCAATCTGATAAAAAGTGTCCAAGAAAGTTTGGTCACTTTTACCCAAATTAAAGCTTAAAACGTGCTTTTTCCGTCAGCTTATACTTGCTGCACATGTGCACAGTTTCGTGGAGCTGCGCTTGCATCAGTGCAACAACATGATTGGCTTGTTTGTGTTTATTTAAAATAGTGTGTCATGTGACTGATATGTTTGGCATTATGGAATTCTCCCATAGATTTCTACTAAGGACTCTTCAGTGGCAACTCTCTCCATTATTATGCAGCAACATGCACTGCAAACTAGCCCATCAACCTAATGTTGTTTTGCGGACATCAAACTGAGAAAAAGTTCAGCTGATTGCTGTTCCTGTAATTCACTCTCAGTTGCAAACACTGACACCAACTTTGACATAATTTGTGAGGTGCTAAACAACTGGCATCATGGGTAGAAACGTTCACCTGACTCCATGTAGGTGCTATAACTGTCTGCACTTAGTTCCGGTTCTCCTTTGACTCACTTTGAATTGGAATGGCAACCACAGGCCACATGGCTTAGGTTGCGAACATGTCAAAATTTGTCAAAATAAATGTTAAATTGTGAACTTTTACACAAACTTTTTAATTCCCATTAATGCTGACTGATGTTTGCTTGGAGCAAAACCAGTCTCTCACCAGGGCAAAATTCATTCTTTTTACAAACTGCTGGCATTACTTAAACATCACAGTGTACTGAAGGCAATATTCCTCCACCCATTTGCATTTTTGGCATCTAAAATTATCTTCCCTCTCTGTGTATGGATGAACCTTAGGGTGAATGATCTTTGTGTTTTTCAGTCAATTCCAGCCCTCACACACACACACACACACACACACACACACACACACACACACACACACACACACACACACACTAAGAGACACATAAAAATCCAAAAATAAAACATTTCCAACCTTCATATGAAGCACCCAGTTGATGTAATTGTTAAAAGCCACCCAGAATAAATGGCGCAATTCAACACTGGTGTAGTAAATCATTCAGCAAACTGATCTACTTGTCAACCCCTATAATAGGATAACTACATTTGGTGCATTTGTACCGTAACCAGGAAGGAGCTGTGCATCAGGTACAATTCATCAGCGGTAACAGAGCAGAGAAATGTGTGTCTGTGTGTGTGTGTGCATGTGTAAGTAGCCCAATTTTTACCACAGAGCACTTCATTCTCCCATTTATCCATGCCAAGAAGGTTGAAGATTGCGAGCCAGGTGGATCCTATCAGTTAATGAGATGTCAACGAGCATGTCTGCATTATTCATGTACGAACGCTCACACGCAGCCTCAGTGGAAATCCTCAGCTCATGAGGAAGAAGCGACAGAAATTATTGTTTACATTTTTTTTTGCAAGAAAAGGTTGTTCTCTGAAACTCTATGCAGGAAGGAGGTCGGGCTGGATGGGTGGGCTGACAAAACATCAAACCCTGCTGTTTGTTTTCTGTTTCCTGCAGCATTGTTTAGTTTGATAATTACTGCATTTTTCTTTAACCTTAACCAAGTAGGAATTTTAACTGAAACCATCATATTTACAATAATCAAGCTGTTTTTGTGCCTAAACTGTTGCAGTGTTGTGCAATAACACAACTGTTTTCCAACAATGGTTCATTAGATTGATTTCATGCCGCTAACCAGACCATTTGAGATATATAGCTTTAAAGAGGTAATGAAAATGTTGCATTTATCATTCAAATCAGAAAACTTTTTAACACGGTACTATAGCATCAGGGTTCAGGTGCTGATTTTCTAGAGATGGTGATCAATCAACCAATATTTTACAAAAATTCAGTGAATCAATGAACATGATCTTTGAACTTCTGATTAGATCTGAAGGGAATACAGCGAGTTGACAGTTAATTTCCACTCTGTAGATGTCATGGAACGGGGGAGGGAGAGGACATCCATGTCCTCGCTCTGGAGGGTGGCAAGCGTCCACGTCCTCATTCTGGAGGGCGGTAGGGAATAGCTGCTCCGGCGGTTGCAGGGTCTGGCATGTTCCGGCATCGTCTTAGCGACTGAGGCAGTACGAACCCATGCACTGGTTCTTATAGCGGTCGAAGAATGTTGGATCTCCGCAGCTGCTCTGCATCTGCGCTCATCATTGGCCATGACAGTAGACTAAAATGAACTGTTCGCTCACTGTACAGTGGTTTATAAAGGTCAAAGTTGAAAGAATAGTTAAACATCATAATGTATTATAATGCATGTGCCAGAAGAAGGTTATGTTAGCTTAGAAACGGGTTGGAACACCACTAGGAAACTAAATTAATTTACCAGCATCTCTGAAATTCATTATATCTCCTCCTGTTTCATCTGCAGTGAGAATTGTGGTGCAAAAATGACCATTTTTAGTTTTACATGGGGTTTCTATCAGATTATTTCACTACTTCTCAATGCAGAGGGTCATTTTGAAAAAATGCTAAACTGACCAAATCCTCATCAGATCTAAAGTAGAAGAGTTAATAATCTGAAGCATACAAGCAAAAAGACAGAAACCGATTAGCTTTTTTGATGACAAACTTTACTGTCACCTCAAGGGTACATTTTTCACTGTTACTTCTATTGAAGACTGCGGCAGTCAACTGGCACAGCAATAACAGTGAATTATTTCTACATAAACCTCCATGTTGATCAAAACACCTTGATCTTTAACTTTCCCCGTGTGTTTTCCTCTATTATTACTTCAAGACAGTACAGTCTTTTTCTCTTCATCTTTTCTGTCTATCTACAGGAGTTGTGTATAAACCTTTGACACCTTCTTTGCCCGCTTTATAAAAACAGTTCAGTAACACCGTGGAGCACTTCAAACACTCCACGCTTCATTACAGCCACATTTATCTGCTGCTCTTTTTGCTCTTGCTTATTTATGGCTGTTCGCAGCATTTATAAAAATATTCATTCCAGCAAATTGTCTAAGAGCTTAAAATCTCTTCAACAAAACTGTTGAACTTTTAAGGTTAGACAGGCAGGAGAGAGTTCTTTCATTTTTTTTCCATATCTTCCTTTTGCCAACTGTCTCATTTGAAGTCAAAAATGCCCAAGAATACTTTAAAAATTCCACAAGTGCCTGATTCTTGATTAATGTGAGTTTACTACACCACCTAACAACAGATTTTGACAATGCACTGCCTTTACTTTCACAAAAATTATGTTTATTTTCTAAATTAGACCATGTTTTGAGCTGCAGGTAAAATGTAATCAAGTCTGAACCGGTAAATGCAATGTATTTCACAACTGCATCTAAGCATGAATTGTTGCTAAAGGTTTATAGTCCATGTGAGTTTAAACTTGGAAAAATATAAAATGTCACGTGTGTTGTAAAGTGTGTGAGGCACAGCAGCACAGCTCTGGTGTTAGGTGCTTTAAGGTGGCTTCAACAATGCACCACTGTGGTAAAGAATGTAACCCTTTAACAGCTGCCTGGACTTCATGATGTGAGCAAGACACGCTGTTCAATTTGTGCACATGCACACAGTGTGTGGCACTTGTATGAATGGCTCTCTCAGGCCACTCTTTCATTTTGCAGGGTGATTCAGTTTGAAGTTGAAAGGGAAAAAAACAGAAAAGGCAAGCTTTGGAAAAAAAAGAGAGAGAAAACCAGCAGTTGACAGTGGTAGCTGTGAGAAGAGAAGTTGTTGCCTGGAGGCTGAAAGAAACCATTCTGACTCTCAAGAAAGACATTCCTTTTAAAAGCAAACTAGCATCTAATTGGAAACATCACCGGGGTCAATATCGTATCGAGGATCTGCCAAAGAAAAAGCTATGCTCCATCACTCTCAGCCTGGACAGATGGCTTTTCCAATTCAGCTACCACTGTGGACGCCAGAAATGAGAAAAAGTAAACGCAGGGATTTGATTTTGTTATGCGTTTTTATTGACTGGGTACAACGAGGGCTCGATACGACCTCACTTCTGTTTAAGAACTACTCCTGCAAAGCACAGTGACATTCCAAAATGTACACAAGGAACAGAAGCACAAAAACTGTTTAAGGTATATGGGACAATTATTTTATTAAGATAAATGAAGAAAATGAAGGATATGGAGACATCCTCAAAGAGTAGAATTTGACCACATTGCTAGTTTGCTATTTTTGAGAACCAAAATAATCAGACAATAGAAAAATCATCAGTTCATACAACCAGGAAGTACTTTAGTGGGATACCATATCCAAATCTGGCCAGGCCTCCCTTTGTTCCAGTGTCATTAATTTCACCAGACATTAGAAATGTTCCTTTGAGATTCATGCTGACCTGACCAATAATCAAGAGCCATTTCTACAGATTCATTCACTGCACAGTCATGCTGCCAATCTCCTGTTCTACCACATCCTATAGGTGTTTGCCTGGACTTAGATCTTGTGACTGAAGAGGCTATTGAAGTTCACTACAATCACCATCATGTTCATTAAACTTATTATGACTCAGTCCGCCTGCTAAAGGCCAGCGATGATCAGGCAGCTTTGTCAAACGTAATCAAAAATCTATTCTGGATCAAAACTGGGAGTCTTCAAAAAGTTTTCAAGAAAGAGTCTTCAAGCAGTCTGTAGAGTCCTATGCAAATAATGTTCATTCAATACAGAGGCTGGAAGAACAAACATGAGCAAAATCTCGAGATTTTAACTGACTACACAAAGTGTTACATCGTCTTATATACCTTCTCTTTAACATTCCTTTTCCATTCTAGAAGCCACAACCCATCGTCTTAAGCCCCAATCAGGATAGACATGAAGTAATCGTATCAAAAGTTAGACCACCTCCTCTTTTTTATTTCTGCTTAGTTCAGCGTCCCTTAGGTTTCAACTCATGGGAGCAGACGTAGAGAGGGCATGAACTTCCTGTCTTATGCCTTCTATGGGCTCCATAGGCTTCAGTTGGGTTGCTGCTTCCCACAGGATTATTCAGTGCACTCATGACTTCAGCTGAGATGTTAGGTCTCCCCATCTTATCTTTGTTTGCTCTCATTTGTTCAATCTTAAAATGCCACAACAAACTAGTCTGACTTGACTTTTTCATTGTGAAGGGTGCATTGTCCTGCTAGAAGAGACCATCAGAAGATGATAAACTGTGGCCACAAAGGGATGCAAATGGTCAGCAACAAGGCTCAGACACACTGTAGCATTATAACCATTAATGCTGATATGAAGAGGCCAAGAAAACATCTCGTATGCTAGACTGCTGACATGGGGGAGGTTGGGTTTGGGGAGATTTGTGGTTTTGGGTCCAGATTATGACCTATCATTAGCAGGTTCAGCAGATTCAACAGATCAGACTACACTTTTCCAACCTGAACTGCCAGGTTTTGGTGAGGCTCTGCCCGCTGCAGCCTCAGATTTTTATTCTTGGCCGTCAGAGAGGGTAACCTGACATGCTTCTTCTCATCCCTGTCTTCTGACCTCCACTCATCAATAAGGTGTTTCCACCTATAGAACCGCCGCTAACATTATCACTATTCTAATTAAACTCTGGAGATTGCTCAGGAAATCAGCGCTTTCAGAAATCCTCAGACCAGCCAATCTGCCACCCTCAAAGTCACTGAGATCATATTTTACTTACTTTGATGCTTGATGTTATCATTAATTAAACATCCTGATATCCTGCGTCTCTGGGGTTTTATGCATTCTACTGCTGTCACCTGATTGGCTGGTTGAATAACTGCATGGATAAGAAGGTGTACAGGTGTTCCTGAAAAAGTGACCAGTGAGTGGAATTAAGAAGGTGTAAGGTGTTGCTATCAAAATATGTTTAAACCTACTGACTTGTGTACATTCTCTAATCATTCCAGGTTATTACAACTTGCATCTTACTTTTGTAGATCTGAATATGGTAGTGTTGTTCAAGGAATTAACTGCTTAGACTCTGCAGTGTGCTTCACAAGAATAAAATCTAATGAAGGAAGAAACAAGAGGAGTCTGATCACACATTATAAACAAGTTCTAAAACTGTGCACACGGCTTCAGCAAGTACAACAGGTCAAAGCTGAAACAAGTAGTATGTCTACAGAATGTGATGGAGTTTCTTTTTACAACTAACTGTTTTAGCAACCTCACCATTAGGTGTGCTGAACAAAGCAAACCTAACTTGGAATTGATAAAATATATTCTTTAAATTGCAGATAGCTCCTTGTTCTCTAGCTTTGCTTTAGGTTTCTGTTGTGTTAAATGTTTTACCTTAAAGCTGCATTACTTAATTTTTCAACCACTTGGAGCCGTAAAATGACCTGGAAATATAACGATGACAAATGAATGCCTACAAGTTGACTGGGTTGTGTTGGGAATAGCCTACCTATTTACACAGAGCAGCATTAGCATTTGTGTTCATCTGAGAACTTTAAACTGGACACTTAATCCTCATTTCCCATATTTTTCTTCTAGAGAAGCTTTTAGTTTATATCATACTGCCTGTTGTGTAAGTAAGTGAGTTAAGCCTCTGCCTAAAAAAATGCATTACTAACTCTGGTTTCTCCCCCAAAAGCCTAATTTTTTCTGATTGGCTAACTTCTGGAAGCCTCATTAGAGGCTTCTGAGCATCTCCTTGTCCTCCTGCCATTTCCTAAAGCAAACTGTAAACCAATTAAGTAACATAGTTTCTCATTCCTGGTTAGAAATGGCAAGGATCCTGCACAAAAACAAAGATTACAGCAGGAAGTCTCTGGTAAATATTATATTCATTACCTGCTTATCTTGGGATGCCATAGTTGGTTTAGTCTTCAATGGTGGTTTTAGTCAAACTATTCATATCAAAAGTGTTTTATATATGTTCCTGGTAATAGGTGCATGTAAGGAAAATGTGCTAATTTGCCAACTGAGCTACAAAGCATCTGTTGTCAGAAACAGTGAAGGTAACATCGCTAATAAAATGCTATTCTGTTCGCCCTACACCATCTGTTATTTGTATGCTGCAGTACATTGAATGCCTATAACGCTACTCAAGCAGATTGTTTTGGAAGAACGTGTACATACATTTACCAAGAAGACCTCAGTTTGACTTCGTGGGTGTGCTGTGCCTGGAGCAGATGACCGTATAAAGAAATCCGTCAGCTTGTCACGACAGTAAGAAAGCAAAAAATGTTGTAAACCGAGTGTTCGGAGCAGTCTAAAGCCCAAGCTTTTTTTTCTCAAAGGGATTGCTTTTATATATGTTGATTTTGCCCCCCTGGCCTGGTGGGTGTCAAGGAGGGGTGTGATCAAAAACCCTGCAGCTGTATTTGGAAATAATAGGCAGAAAACTGTGGTCTGTGCACAGCTCGACTGCAAGATAAATTCTGAAACATTAACCAGAGATCCAGAGGTAACCAACAACCGCTCTCTGTAAGTTCCAGTATTCTTAAAGTATAACAGATGTCACAGCTTCCCCAGAAAATCTATAGTGAACCTGTTTAAGTGTAAATACACAGAGAAACTTAAGCCCTGTGAAATAAACATCATGAATGTCTATAATGTCTTGAATAACATATGAGTACAACATCATGAAAACCCATTTGTTCCTGTTTAGCAACTGTATCTAAGCACTTCCTACAGTTACACAACTTTAGTACTTGGATGGCACAAAGCAGTAACACAGATCCAGACTTATGGAAGGTAACTAGTAAATTCCACACAAGCACAGAGCCCTTCATGTATCTGCTGATTAGTTCACTTAAACAAATCTGCTTTCTGTCTACTTGGCATCTCCGTTTCACACCTTCTACATCACCTTAACTACTAGCAGCAGCTCTGATAGCCTTGCATGGTGATGCTATTGCTACACATCTCTATTGTGATGCTTCAGTAGTACTCCATGCCAACTATTGCACATTACCCCCAATGTTTCACCACTTTCTTATCCTATCATCACTGCGTTTTATGCATGTGATTTTGTGGAACTTGAATCTACCTTAAAGTTAAAACAAAAGTGTGGAAAACAAACTCTTGTGAACAGCTTGACTGCAGGATTTATTCTGCAGCGTTTGCCTCCGAGGGGTTTTACATTCCCCGCGAGTGCTGCCGTGGTAATAAGTAGATTACAACGAAACTGAAAAGAAATCCAGAGTGAAATGAGTTTTTAATTACCTGAACAACTTTCTAAACATTTTTAGCTGTTTACATTTACCTCATCATTTGAAATGTTGGCCACTTTTAATATGAATATAAACACGGCATGCAGAGGGTCTTCCTTTCTGACCTAAAGGAAAAGTTCTACTACAATCTGTTTAGAAAAGGGTTCAAATGCAGCCAGTTTTGCTCAAAAGGTTTTTTGGGTGTTCAGCTGGTGACCAATGGGTTGATCCACACCCTGGTCAGGTGTGACACCTGGACCAGTATACGGATATTCTACTGAAAAATGACTATAAAATGCCACCTTAAAATGCAATCTTACTCACACAGATGAAAAAAGAAAGACAACAACAGACAGCTGACATGCTGGATGCTGGCATGTCGGTTAGGGCTGTAGCGAGTCACTTGAATGTCCCCAACTCCACCATTTGGCATCTAAGAATAGTTCCTGAGAGCTGTGGATAGATTCTTTCTTCAGGAGGAGTGGAACAACCTTCCACAAACCAACATGGACAACCTCATTAGTTCTATGTCTCAGATTTGTGACACTATGTGATGGAAATGGTGGACACACTCGTTACTGATTTGTGATTTCTGATCTGTGATTCCACTCTTGATCTGCACTTTATCTTTCCCAATATAGTAATACTTGATTGTTTCATGAAGTCCATTCTGTTGTAGAGATGCTGTTTGCTGGAACACCTAAGACTTATTCCCGTATGTCAACAAGAATAGAATTTAATAAAATACTACACGCTCCTTTTAATATTTGTTCAGTATATATGACAGGAAATAAGGACAAACATAAGTCCCATTTAAATCCAATATTCACTCTTTGCTTTGGTCCTGTGGGATCTTTCACAGAAATCTCTGGGACTACCATTGGACGCATTAATAAACAATTTGGGACAAATGAACATCTGATAATTCAAACTTCCAAACTTAGGCTGGGATGGCCATGGTCATCACCAACTAAACTCTGGCCACCACACACAACCCATAATGAAACCCATTAGAGGGCTAAACACACACTTACAGAACTGGAGTAACATCCAGTAACTACTATTTTTCCTAGCAGAAATTTCTCTACACCTGCTGGTTTCACACAGATGTACTTTAACAGCACAACAACCTCACATTCAGTCACATACAAACAAGTAGTTCTCACCAATCAGCAGCGATTTACACTGAACATGTAGCAATTCTAAGATTTTCATTGTCATTTGTTGGTTTGTTGTCACTGAATAGAGTACAAAAAGTCTCAGAATGCATCTGTTTGACTCTGTACATGTCTTTATGAGTTACAGTGTGCATGCTTTAGGTTTAGCTGTGAATTTAGTTGAAAACCTTGCACAGGCTCTTAAAGACTGTAGGGATAAAACCTCGTTTAAAGAGCTCTCAAAACAAGTGGTACAAACTGCTGAAAAATGCAACACTGACCCAGAACCTGCAGCCAAAAGAAAGAAAGAAAACTCTGGATGGACACAGTGATGCCTCAACTAGGTGGATATCCTGAGCAGAACAAGGACACTGTAGAGATACATGTCTTCTAATTTAAATTACATAAGATAAGTACATGCAGTTATCTTATGAGCTTTATCAACAATTAAAAAAGCACAGCTTCAGTAACTGTTCCAGATTTGAATCAAGTGAGGGTTACATAAAAACGCTTATTATACCGTATAGAAGTTTTAATGTACTTCTGCACGGCAGTCTTGCCTGCATAAGTGAATGATAAGAGTCAGTGACCAAAAAATGACTTCTGTCCTGCAGCAATTTGCTGGGGAAAAAAAAAAAAAAAAATGAAGACAATGTGCCACCCCAGTGTGAGTAATGGCCTCTGCCTGGCCACCTCTATAAAAAGTTTTCTGGCTCCGTCACTCCTTAAGATTAGATTTTATTATAATTGCAAGTAGGGGAGACAACATTTCACCAGCAGTTCAGCGTCTCTCACAAGAGAGAAGTCAGAAGCAGATATTTATACACACACACATCTGTCGACCTTCAGTTAGTTTATGATAAGCTGCAGCAGTCCTGCTCCCTGCAGTATGTCTATAGAGTTTCCCATATGAAACCAACTTCTGCCTCTGTAGACTTTGCTTGACCTTAGAAAGCAACTTCTTCTCTGTAATACAAAATATAACAAACAATTTCACACATACTTAATCAGGACTTTTTACAATAGTCCTTGTAATGCTGGTTATGATATTGGAAGAGAATACATGAATTTCCAAGTTAAATTTTAAGCAGAGATGTTAAATTATCACTTGTTATCTCACATTGTTATAGTGAGAAATTTGTGGCATCATTTACATCTCTTGTGTGAGCACATTTTAGACGTTATTTACTGGATTGTACAACACCTTTATGCGACATCAGCAACACGAGCTGAAACATCACTGTCACCACCAAATTTCCAACAAGGAACTGCTTCAGAATTTGTAACATTTAAAGCTTTGTAAATGCATGTTTATTGTCAGGAGGTGGCAGGCTTGGTGGGGAGAAACTGAATCCAGGAGGGCAACAGAATCTATGGTCCGACAGGGAATGAGTGAATGAGCAGAGTCTAATTAGTGGAGGTGTAACTGCAAACAGGTGAGGTCAATGGGCTGATCAGTGCAGGTGTTTCACATAACTAATCAGGAGTGCAGGCAGGTGAGTGAGACAGGCAGAAAGACAGAGCTCAACAGGTGCAGACAGAGAACAAACAGACAAACAGATAGACAGATACAGAGAGAACAGGAGGAAGAAGGAGACCAGGAGGAAGAATGAAGGAGAGAAATACAAGACAGATAACAAAGACAGGAAGAAGAAGAGAGAAGGAAGAAAAAAGGAGGAAGGAGAAAGAAGGGGAGTGGCTAGAGCAGGATCATAGCACCACAGGGCAGTTCTGTCAATACTCAGGAACATGCAGCATGATCTCTTGCTGTTCTTGAGTTGACAAATGGCCTTAACTTGGTCTGTGTTAAACAGGATTTCGGATATTGCATTTGTTGAGCTCTAAGGTTTTTAATCTGAATTTTAGCACACAAATAGCTGCTTTTTTATCATTAGTGCTACAGTTTAAACATAATTTTGCTGTGAAAAGTTTACTATTTTACAGCTTCAATAAATCACTATTCTCCACAGTATACAACAGAACTGAGTACACCCTGGTCTAATATCAGTAATAATTCTGCATTGTACTATCTCACAAGAGATAATAATAATAATAATAATAATAATAATAATAATAATAATAATAATAATAATAATAATAATAATCTTACTGGTGAATGTAGAATTTACATAAAATTTACTGAGAGGTGATACAATTTTAAATCATTTCAAATTAAGTGATACTGCACAGAACTATAACAACAACAATAATAATAACAGCAATAATAATAATTTTATTTCTATAGCACCCTTAAGAACAGCTTTCGCAAATTGCTTTAACAATTAAAACATGCAACACAACTGAACATGACATAAGCAGACAAGTCAGAGTAGTCAATTAAAATAAATATTTAAAAAGATAATAAATGAATAATTCGCTAGATTAGCAATCATAACAAACAAAGGAACTAGGCAGTTTAAAAACTTAAATAATAAGATTGAGAGTTAAAATTAGAAATTAAATATCAGTAATGTAAGTAAGTGGCAAGCAAGTAAGAGAATTAATAAATTAGAGATGACATCAGACCAAAGAACCAAGCAGCTAAAAGTAAAATAAAACCAAAGAGAACATCTAAAATAAACAGGACATAACACAGAATAAAACACTAGAACTAATTAAAGCTGAAAGAAAACCTCACATAAAAGCAAGTCTGTGGAAGTGGGTTTTCAGAAGTGATTTAAAAGTAATTATAATTATTGACTCTGTATAATCAATCAATCAAAGTTTATTTCTATAGTCCTTTCCAACAGCCCTAAAAGTGACCAATGTGTATCACAGTGAAAAACAAGAGAATAACTTAAAACATTACAGTAACTTAAAACAGGACAAACAATCACATCACTTTTAATATATACTGTAGCTGGGTAACATATTTGGATATTTAGCATTGGCCAGATTTTTCTGTCACTTCTACTGCCTCTTTGTCCCCCATCACCCCTCTGCCTCCCTTTTCCCCTGCGTTGTGCACAAGCAAGAGAATGCACAGGACATGCTGAAGACCGTTGTGTGAATTGATCTGAGGGACTTAGTTTGTTCCCAATTTAAAGAGCCAAGGTTGTGTATGACATACATCATGAACTACATTTTTTTTTCCAGTACCTACACAGATCAGACAGCCAGTGAGCTGTAAGAAGACATATACTGAATTTGACAAAAGTGCATTGGATTAGAAACACACACACTTCACTTCAAACACCTTAAAGAATGCCTAGCAAGTTTTTCTTTTTTTGTTGTTGCCTTGTTGACACATCCATATGTTGTTTTTCATGTGCTGGAAGACACACCATGAGAGAAATAAGCAACCAACACTATGGAAACATGGATTCAGACTTCCATAACAAATCTAAAGAACCAATGATGTCAACTTGCACTTCCATTTTCAACATTTATGGATGAATTACTTGAATAAAACAGCTCGTCACTGTGAAGTGCAGAGTAGATTTACAGTGTCTGAACATTACGTGAGCTGGTGGGAGAAGAAAGAACCAAGAACTTCATAGATCTTCAGGAGAAAACAACAGAGTTACATGTCAGTCATTTTAAAGCAGGACTGGACTATTTTTGATATGCAGAGATGAGTTTTTAGGAGTTATTTCAGTGCCAGAAGGAGGAGTTTAAAATACATAATTATAGTTCATTTATTTTTGAATTAATTAACCAACTGTACACTCAATCACTCCATTAAGGACAGAATGAAAATCTATAGTAACAAAAGGGGGATCCAGATTTGTAGTGTACACCCACATGATATTTATTTTTATACTCCGACAAGTAGAAAATGAAACACTTTTTGTCTTATGCAAATTGAGGTGATTTTCATCCATATGCAAATGATTGTAGCTCCACAGAAACCGGGCAGGTGTCTGAAGAGCTCTTGGTGTATTCAGCCATCCCAGCGAGGAGCAGCAAATGCTAGTTAGTCTGCATGTCTGCCGTAACCTCCTGATGTGCTTTGACATCCGACCTTGAGGTATGTGTGCCTCTGAGTGTGCACGGCTGCTTATGTCTGTGTGAGACGGCGGGAGAGGCAGAGACAGGACAGAGTGACAGCTGACAGCCCTGCAGGCAGTCAAACAGCAGACTCCCCACAGCGCCCACATCCTCCAGTCAGCACACTCCCATGCAGCCAGCCAATGACTGCCTCCGCTCCGTGTGTGTGGTTGTGGATCACAGATCGCTCTGCGTTTGTCTGCCCTTGTCTGTCTGAGACTCCAAAGACTCAAAGAGTCAAGAGTTCAAAGTACATATGTGATGCTTTGCAGACAGACCTGGATGTCTGCTGTGTTGCTGCTCTGCTTCAGCTTCTATCCTCACATCAACTGTGACATCGTCCCACAACTGCTCAATTAGCTTTGATTATTTTGTTTCTTGGATTTGCTTTTTGATAGTTGTGTCTCTAATCAGTCCAGTGTCAAAACAGCTCTTAACCCTCCTGTTGTCCTCATTTATAGGCACCAAAAAAATATTGTTTCCTTGTCTGAAAAAAATCCAAAAATTCAGCAAAAAAATTCCCCAAATTTCTGAAAATTTGCAAAACCTTCAGGAAGAAAATTCCAATAATTCCTTTAAAATTTTATTTTAAAAAATCCCCCAAATTTGGCAAGAAAATTCTAGTAAATATTTTCAAAAAATGAGTAAAAATCTTCCAAAAAAATCCTAAAAATATCTAAAGTATATATCAGTAAAATTTCAATCAACCAAAATCCAGCAAAATTCGCTGGATTTTGGTTGATTTTTTTTGTGAATGTTCTTAAGAAACATTTTTAACATTTCTTTTTTCCACCAAAAAATGCTTAAAGATTTTCCAAAAATGTTGAAAATGTGGACATCAGAAGTTTCACTGTGAAAATATTTTTTTTCCACATTTTCAACCTTTAAAACGGGTCAATTTTGACCCGCAGGACGACACGAGGGTTAATGTCTTGTAATACATGATATATTCTAAGTGTGATGACCCCTCTGCTTCACTGCTCTGCTGTGTTTTCAGTGTGCAGCAGTGAGAGATGACAGCCAGCAGAATTGGTGACAGGAGACACAGCTGGGCTCGGTCTTGTCCCATGTGTATATGAGGCTACAGCAGCAGGTAGTTGGAGGAAATCTTTTCTCCCCAAACACCTCTTGTCACGCATGCACTCTCATGCACATGCCTTCCACCCGCATGTACCAACCCCAGTTCCAGAGATGTAAATAAAAACAGAACCATACAATAATTTGCAAATCTTTTTCAACCTATAATCGGTCAAATACAATACAAAGGCAAAATATTTAATGTTCAAATTGATATACTTCATAGTTTTTTTTGTTGCAAATATTCAATCATTTTGAATTTGATGCCTGCAACAGTTTTTAAAAAAAAAAAAAAAAAAAAAGCTGAGACAGGGGCAGCAAAAAGACTGGGAATGTCGAGGAATGCTCAAAAACACCTGTTTGGAACATTCCACAGGTGAACAGGTTACTTGGAAACAGGTGAGTGTCATGATTGGATATAAAAGGAGCAGTTTAAGAACAATGTTTCTCAATGTACAACTGAAAGCAATTTACTGATTTCATTATCTACAATCCGTAAATTCATCAAAGGATTCAGAGAATCTGGAGAAATTTCTGCATATTGGGGTCAAGGCTGAAAAGCAACACTGAATGCCCGTGACCTTCGATCCCTCAAGTAGTGCTGCATTAAAAACCGGCATCATTCTGTAAAGGAAAGCCACTGTCAGGTAATACAGTTCGTCCCCATAAGTACAAGTTAAAAATCTACCATGCAAAATGAAAGACATATAGCAAGAACACCCAGAAATGCCGCCAGCCTCTCAGGTTCAAGTTCATCTGAGATGGACTGGTGCAAATTGGAAAAACGTGCTTCGGTATGGCGAGTACAAATTACAAATTGTTTTTGGAAATCATGAATGTCGTGTCCTCTGTGATAAAGAGGAAGAGAACCAACCAGACTGTTATCAGTGCAAAATTCAAAAGCCAGCATCTGTGATAGTATGAGGGTGTGTTGCACATCTGTGAAGGCACCATTAATGCTGAAAGCTACACAAAGGATTTAGAGCAACATATGCTGCCATCAAAATGCTATCTTTTTCAGGGACGTCCCTGCTTATTTCAGCAAGACAACGCTGAGCCACAGTCTTTCACAACTGTGTGGCTTCGTAGTAAAAGAGTGCATGCACTAGACTGGCCTATCTGCAGTCCAGACCTGTCTCCCGTTGAAAATGTATGGCGCGTTATGAAACACAAAATTTGACAACGGAGACCCTGGACTGCTGACCACCTGAAGTTGTACATCAAGCAAGAATGGGAAAGAATTCCACCTACAAAGCTTCAACAATCAGTGTCCTCAGTTCCAGTGTAACACAGTGGTAGACATGCCTGTCCCAGCTTTACAGGGACATGTTGCAGGCATCAAATTCAAAACAAATATTTGTATATAAAAATAAAACTAAATAAAAAATCTGTTTGAACATTACATATATTGTCTTTGTAGTGTATTCAATTGAATATAGGTTGAAAAAGGTTTTCATTGTTCTGTTTTTATTTATGTTTAACACAATGTCCCAACTTCATTGGAATTGGAATTTGCATTTACTAGTAATCTTTGCTTTAAATCAAAACATGTATTATTTGTAGTATAGTATGGTATACCCCATGCGACTCCTGTTTTCAAAGAGAAGGGTTGTGACAGGTGGAAACTCAAGGGACCTTGAGTTTGAAGCCTCCACAGTAACCGCTTGACCGTACAGTACTTTTTCTATTGACCTCAAAAGAGTAAACTTCTTTTTTTGCACGAGAGAAATTACACTAAACATTTCTGTTTAACTCCGCAAAGTGTGTTGAGATTGTCTACTAGAAAATGTGTGTCTGCATACAGTAACTGATTCCCAGTTATATTTAGATGCAAAAGCATTTCTGGCTGGATTACATTCAAAAGCATCCATCCATCCATCCATCCATTATCTATACACCTCTTAATCCTCACTAGGGTCATGGGGGTGCTGGAGTCTATCCCAGCTGACTCAGGTGAAGGCAGGGGACACCCTAGACAGGTCACCAGTCTGTCACAGGGCTACATACAGAGACAAACAATCACTCTCACATTCACACCTACGGGCAATTTAGAATGATCAATTAACCTCAGCATATTTTTGGACTGTGGGAGGAAGCCGGAGTACCCGGAGAAAACCCACGCATGCACAGGGAGAACATGCAAACTCCATGCAGAAAGATCCCGGGAAAGCCGGGACGTGAACCAGGGATCTTCTAGCTGCAAGGTGAAAGTGCTAACCACTACACCACTGTGCAGCCCCCCATTCAAAAGCAATGTTTTTTTTTTTTCAACTGTGAAATGAAGCCACATATTTATGAACTGCTCCTGAGTTGGCAAGAGGAGGCTGGAGTGTTTACATCCACACCCTTGTCTGTTGTTAAGGCAACAAAAGCAGGACTACGTATAAATACTTGACAGGGGGAACACATTACTCTGACCCTGACTGGATTACACTGGCTCTGTATTTGAATTCAATTTAGGATTCAGTTGGTTAAATTTCCACTTGCTCCACTGCAAATCTCAGAACTTTTAACCCGTTTTCTGCACCTAGACCTCTCACATTAGAGAACCAGTGGCTTGTAAAAATGTGATTTATTGAATTAAGGCTGCCGTCATGAAAGCTTGAATCCTTTTCAGGTACTTTTCTGTGATTTCAAATGGAAAGACATGTTATTGTTTAGGTACCACAGGTGGGAGAAAAGGTAAGGAAGCAGCAGCTTTAAAAACCTATTAGTTGAACTCTCTCACAGAAAACAACCAACGAAACATTTCACTGAGATTTCTGTATGCAGTTAAAGACAGGTACAAATGTGTGCTGTCTAAGATCCTGTGGAGAAGCACAAAGAAATGGGCAAGGTAGAGATCCCAAAACACCATCAAGTGCAGCAGATGAAAGGTACATCAAGCTGATTCCCTGAGCAAATGGCAAGATATCCATCAGCACCATTAGTTTAGAAGTGGCAGAAACCAGTAGGATCCTGATGCACCTATCTGCAGTCTGAAGAAATCTGATCAGAAGTGCTGGAATATTCCCAATGTGGAGACAAAGTGAAGTGCTCCACCAATCCAAGAAAGCACAAGGTGATAAAAATGGAGGCAGGTAGTCTGGTCTGGTCAAAATGAAGATATTTAGCTCTAACAGAAGGTTGCATGTTAACAAAAGGAGTCAGAATTATTACAAGAATGATCATCCACAGGCCAAGTGCTGCATAGTGAAGGTTTCTCAAAGGTTTGAGGTTGCACCCTTGCAAACGCAGCTGGGGATTTAGTCAGAAATAGTGGCCTTACCTATCAACCATCACTATCAGGGAGCCATGTATTTGGTCGTAGATTTATTCTGAAGTGGAGAACCATCCCAAACATCTAGAGTCATAAAGAACCATCAAGAACTCTGGATTCTGCTACATTTCCCACACATTAAGTCAGGGTACCATTTATTTTTCTCTTCTATCTTACATTCTCAGTGCAGACATATAAAACTAATACTTACCCTCTTTTAACACGCCTCAACAGTGGGAACAAAGTGCTCCATCAGACATCATTTAGCATGCGATAGATTGGACTTAGCAGTGTCGAGTTTTACAGAGAAGAAAACTGAACAGGAGAGTCCGACACATCAATTAAGGAGGAGAACGGAACATAGTAACAGCTCCCCGATAGTTCAGGCAGCGCTGTGATGGTTCCCTTATAGTGACACTTGAGACTGGAGTGGGGTGTTCTTCGGGATGCAGGGGGTAAAGCGAGGCTCTCCAATCACTCATTTTAGAGGGTATGTACAAAGAAATGATTAGAAGTGGGGAGGGACAGGGAGGGAACCTGACAGAGAGTATGAGGACGGAAAAACACACAATGAGGGAGTCCTGGTGATTGTGAAGACGAACAAAGGCGGATGCAATTTCCTCATATCCACATGAGAAATTAAGAGAGATGCCCTTCTGCCAATTATGCATCCTATAAGTAATGCAAGTGAGCTCATTAGCAAAAGGGGTGAGTTTTCCACAGCAGGCCTCTCCACGCACTGTTTCGGTGCTCTTGAATGAATGGCTATAGAGATTTTAATAGAGACACCCCACACCGCTCATTGAGAGTCCACTCAAGAGTGCTGTTTCATAATAGCCCCTATTTGGACTCATTACAGGCAGTACCTTTTAATGCATAGTGTTGCACTTAAGTAGAGCTAAGAGCTGGGCTTTGTTGCAGGGAAGTGACTGCATTGTGAATGTATTGTACCGCGACGAACAAAAAGGTGGTCTGGTACTGCCAGTGTGTGGCACAAAATGGATATTGAGTGCAGCAGGTCTTGATGGCTAATAGTGGGCCAATGCTTAGTGTGATTCTCATAATGACAGCGGCACTTAAAAGACACAGTTGTAAAGACAGGTTTGGGTGTGTGACTGGAAAAGCTTCAGACAGAAGCGTGTGCTGGCTTTATGGAAACAAACACTGGTCCATACACAGTTTAACACAGCAATGTTGCATGTCTGAGGGAAAAAAATGCTGTTTATTCTTTAAACAGCTCCAATATTTTTGAGTCCAGTTAGCCAGGGAGAGCAGATGAACCAAGTGCCAGTCAAAACCGAACAATACTTTTAAAACTGCACATTTATTAGAAGGTTTGAATTTAGTGACAGCAACAGTAATGACTCACTGAAAAAAAAAGATTGCCTTTGTATTTCTCGAGAAAAGGGATGCTGTTTTGAACTGAAGGTCAGCTGGAGGCAGGAATTTTGTTTTGTCCAAAAGTCATTCTGCAGCAGGACCTCAAGTTAATAATAGCAATAAAACAAATTCCACAGTGCAGGCTTAAAACTAAAGGAGACTGTGTTTTTTCTGTTTTAGTCCTCACCGTCGGAACAGCCCAGTCAGTGCCTCAGTTTATTAAAAAAAAAGAAAAGAAACCTTGTAAAAACCCCTGAAACAGTCTGACATTTGCATATTTTATAATGTTAAATTGTTGCCCTTTTCGAATGTTTTATTGTTTTTTAAAAATGTTTTATTGTTGCACTTTTTATTGTAAAGCTCCTTGTAAATCCTGGTGCTATATTATTATTACTATTATCATAGTAGCTGTCAGTGCAATTGTCTTTTTATTTTTTTTTCTTGTGTTCAGACTGAGACTGCTGTAATATGATGTAACTGTTAAGTCACTTTGGAGCTAAGCCACACAGGTGATGTTCAAAAAACACATAGGGTGGACATTTCAGTCACATTTTCATACCAACCCTTGCTCCATGATCCTTATTCTTAGTAACAGCTTCATTGCTGGCAGGATTATGTTCAGAAGCAATGTTTAAAATGAATGAAAAGCAAAGTTTAAGAAGAGGATTGGAGCTTTCAAAGGCTGGAGGTGGTCGGGGCTGTTGTTGGGAGTACAAAGCATCACATTTTGTCATCAGAGTTAGGAATTCAAATCCATTTTGTCCATCAGATCACCATCTTTCCCCAACTGTCAAAAAGCGCTCTTAAACATAACCACAAAAATGAATGAAAAATGCATTAGCTCACTACAACCACATAACAACTATCGGATATTTGGTTTTTAAACAAATGAAATACGTTATCAGCCACATGTTCAGCTTCAAAATATGTTCAAGATATGTTAACATTTCCTTTCTATTTAAATTTGTCACCACAGTATTGCTTACAAAATGTATTAATTATTGTAAATTAGCTTTAATATTATAATTCAGTTCCTAGAGAACAAGGTTGTCCAAGACAACAGAGTTAATGGTTATGAGAACAATTCATTTGCATTTAAAAAAAGCACCTCATGGTCCATTCAGTAGCTTTTGATCATATCAGAAGATCATTATCAGCAGACTGAGGTTGTCCTGCTGCCACAGAAGCTGAGCTGCTCAAGTTTCCTTCCCACATTAACTCAACAGTTGGAAATCAAAGTTCAGTCTTGACCTTGCCAATATCACATATATTCAGATGATCTCACCTCTAGGCCCATTTAAGAGTTATTCTAGAGCTTTGAATGAAAGTACATTTGATCCACATTTCAAAGACAAACTCCATCAGCTGATGAGGATTATTTAATACAACTGAAAACTCCAGAAATGCTAACTGAATGGAATTTGAAGTAAGAATATTTTGTCAAAGCAGTTTGTTTGAATTATACTTGAATACATTTCTGTGGCTAAGATTTGGTGAAGAAGGCAACCTTGTTCATTGTTTGAGAATGACTGCAGTTATGCCGAACAAAATTTCCCTGTATCCTGACAATGACCTTCTAACCAATCCAAGGGTTGGTCAGCAGCTGCTCTGGAGGGTTTGATCACATCAGGTGGCCTTCCTCAGCAGATGGAGCTGCCAACTTGTCATGGGATTGTACATGTTTTCATTTTTCTTAGCACTTCAAGGACTTCTCGTCCATGTCTAAGTTTATTCTAGGTCTTGGTAAATGTTAGTGAGTCAAGTGACCAATTGCAAACAAAGATGGTAGATGGTGGCCACTTACAGGGACACAGAATCGCAACCTGAGGATTGGGTTCAAATATTTTTTTTATTGTGTGGAAAATAGTTTTTTTTAACTGCATGATCATGGGAGTGTTTGAGGATTCTGGTAATCAGCTAGGGTTGTCGGATTTGAACAGTGGCCAAACAAGTTGTTCTTCCAATCAACTACCTTCTGAAAGCTGGCAATCACTTAATTTGTCAGAAATGGCTTGTCAGGGAAACACATAATGAGCTAATGTAGGTGTGTTTGTGCACTGCAATTAACAACAGTAGCAAAATAATCTTATTGCTGGCTGAAAATGGCAACTCCATTTGACTGCTGAAGTTTTAGAACTGGAGTGTTAATGAACATACTATTTTCATTAATGGCACATGCTGAGCAATTATGTATTAAGCATGGTTAAATGTATTTTAATTGACTCCAGTCTTTTTTGCTCGCATGGTTCTCTCACTTCCTGTGTCATAAATACATACAGTGTTAGATACAGTGGATTTGACAAAGAACACATGGCTCAGCGTCACTAACAAGGCAAGCTTATGGGCTAATTGGCGTTCTAAGTTTAGACTGTGCAGTTGCGAGGTAATGTATTTTGATGGATGAATTTTGAATTGGGCGCATTTTACGATTAAGAGTTTACAATCACAGATGGCTCCTAGCAGCTCTGTGAGGCTGTACTGATAGCGTTTCAAGCTAAATGTGAAAGTCAGAATGCAAACACACTCATTCATGCACATTCAGACGAGCAGCAGCTATCACACCTTAAAGTCCGATTCCACCGACAGCCACTAGTTGCTGATACCAAAAAATGACTGACTTTGTGTTTCCAGAGGAAAAATAAATCAGTCATTGAGGGAGTCATTATGGCTACAATCACATCATCTGAAACTGACTCCTCCACTGACTGACAGTTGGCTCTCCTGCAGTTCTCCCACTCATCCTGCCTCGATCTGTTGGAGGTTCTGTTTTAAAAATAAACAGCAATTTATTTTATTTTATTTTAAACGTACAGTTCTGCTGTATTTTCCTGTTTCTGGACCACAGGCTTTATGAAAAAGATGGACGTAGCCTTTGGGTCTGAAAAGTAAAGAATTAAAGTCAACGTAGAAGTGCCACTTCAGACCTGTGGCCCTCACTTCTGACCTGATGAAGACCATGGAGAGGATCGTCCTCAAGAACCTCCGTCCCCAGGTGAGCCAGTATCTGGATCCACTGCAGTTCGCCTACCAACCGAACATTGGAGTGGATGATGCAGTGGTCTACCTGCTGCACAGATCACTGACTCACCTGGAGAAACCCAACAGCACTGTGAGGGTCATGTTCTTTGACTTCTCCAGTGCTTTCAACACCATCCAGCCTTCTCTGCTTAGGGTGAAGCTTGAAGGAGCAGGAGTAGACTGTCACCTGGCTGCTTGGACCATCGACTACCTCACCAACAGACCACAGTACGTGAGGCTTCAGGACTGTGTGTCTGATGTGGTAGTCAGCAGCATGGGGGCCCCACAGGGGACAGTGCTCTCCCCCTTTCTCTTCACCCTGTACACATCGGACTTCCACTACAACTCTGGGAGCTGTCACCTCCAGAAGTTCTCCGATGATACAGCCATTGTCGGGTATCTGAGGGGGACGAATGGAAGTACAGGACGGTCATCTCTGACTTTGTGGACTGGTGTGAGCGAAACCATCTGCAGCTCAACGCCGGTAAGACGAAGGAGATGATCGTGGACTTCAGCAGTAGGAGGACATGCCAGACTGCACCAGTGAAAATCCAGGGTTTGGACATTGACATGGTGGACACATACAAATACCTGGGTGTTCACCTCAACAATAAACTGGACTGGACACACAATACAGAGGTTCTGTACAAGAAGGGCCAAAGTCGTCTCCACCTGCTGAGGAGACTGAGATCCTTTGGAGTGTGCAGGACTCTGCTCAGGACATTCTATGAGTCCGTGGTAGCGTCTGCTATCTTCTATGCAGTGGTCTGCTGGGGAGCAGGGAGCACTGAAAGGGACAGAAAGAGACTAAACAGACTGGTCAGGAGGGCTGGTTCTGTCCTGGACTGTTCCCTGGACTCCATAGAGGAGGTGGGTGAGAGGAGGATGTTGGCAAAGCTCACATCCATCATGGACAATCCCTCTCACCCACTGCATGACACTGTGGGGTCTTTAAGCAGCTCCTTCAGCAGCAGACTGAGACATCCACCCTGCAAGAAGGAACGCTATCACAGGTCCGTCATCCCATCTGCTATAAGACTTTACAACATCAGCATCACTGGCTGATGTTAACATAAACTGGACTCATATCATATCATCCCAAACCATAAAATTTGCAGACATTATTGCACTGCACATCTTCGCACTTTTAGACTTTATTTTTTTAAGCCACTTTATACTGCATTGTCTTACAGTGTGTCAATACTGCACTATTTCATCCTCATCTCTCACCCTTGTATATATTGTAAATATTATTACTACTGTTCTATTATTATTTTATTCCTATTACTATGTCTATTGCTACATAAGCTGCTGTAACAATGTAAATTTCCCCTGGTGTGGGGAGAAATAAAGGACTTATCTTATCTTATCTTATCTTATCTTATCTTATCTTATCTTATCTTATCTTATCTTATCTTATCTTATCTTATCTTATCTTATCTTAAACCTGCATTCTTCCTAATGGCCAGCAGAAAGCGACGGCTCTGGCTGCAAAAAGAAGTCTGATTTTATAGAAGTCCATGAGAAAATGGTTCTACTTTCCCTTGATCTCTTACTTCAGTAAGCACTTTCCAAAAGGGTTCTGATCTCAATTGCAAATTTTAAGACTGTTTGAATACGACATGGAGTTTATTTTGTAAATTGTGTTCCCATTTAGAGTGAAATAGAGGATAATGTGAGATATGTTTTAGGATGGGGCTACCTTGTGATTGACAAGTCACTGTCATGTCAACATGCATAGTGTTTTCAGGTTCTCCAGTCAGATCCACCACTCAAACATTACATCCAATTTAAAAAACAGAGTTAGTGAAGGCTAAATGCCAAACCATGAAGTTTAAAGGCTTCAAAGCAGTAGTCAACAAAGCAATGTGTGTCCTCACAGTGACTACATCCATCTTTTGCAAATGGTCTATGTTGCTAACAGACAAATGTTAGTGAGTCAACTAAACTGTGATCATACCCTACCTAAATATTTGTTCATGATGGTCACAATAAAGGTGGTACAGTCCAAGACAGTCCACATCCTGCACTGATGTTCTTAAAATAGATGTAAATGTATTTTGTAGATGTCTCTTTTGTGGCCTGACAAAACTAGGCTTACTACTGGAAACCTGCTGTATTGTACTCTTTACAACTGATGATGAAACACAGGCAGAAAAAAATTGTTGACAAGACAAAGCCAAAAAAAGACTGAAAGACAGAAACTAGACAAGAACCATGAAAAATAACAGCAAATGTACATATCTGATGATTTAGATTCTTATGGGGCAGCAAAGTTTGATTTTATAGCCTTCACAGGACCTAAGAGCTTGACTCATGTTTTTTTTCTGTATCAGAAGTAATCAACCAGACTGCAAAGTGAAGAGGAACTGTAGGATAATGTTCTGTTATGTACTATTGACCAAATATGTAAACAAATATGGCTACATCCACATTTCATCACTTTTTTCCCCCCAGATTTGTTGAGCAGTGCAGGAGAAACCCTGTTTTATCTTCACTCTCCACCACATTTTAGCTGCCACGTAGGGATAAAATAACTGTTACTACTGAAGATATACCCTAAAATTACACCCAGTCTGGCATTTCACACACTCAAACCAGAGTCACAAAGATTCTGTTAAAGCAGTTTTCAGAGAATTCACTGTCAGTATCCCTGCAATTAGTTTTGGTATTGTACCATTTTCTTTCTGTGGTCTGTGCTTGGATATTGTGCTGCTCTTGATGGTTAGAAAGAGGCAAGCTTTGTAATTGTTTGGTGAAATCACAGTGTGCTTCGGCAAAATCGACAAGATTTCTCTTGCAGCAAGTGATCTCTCTTATTTGCTACATAAATGTTGGCATGTTAAAGACACAGCTTAATCCCTTTAGAGTTCTTCTTTCAGATTACATATCATTTGTGTTCTTGTTCCCTAGCAATTCATGTGTGAGGGAAAAGACTTTCCATAGTTTTTATATCCCGAACAAAACAGAGAAACGGTCAAGCTAGGTCAAGTTTAAATCTTAAACTTGATTCTGAGGCAGTCGAAAGTACAAATGTATACAAATATCGATTAAAGTTTCAACGTTTTGAGCACATTTTTATTTGCTTGGTTAGATAGTTTAGTTTGAACAATTTTGTCTTCAAGGAGTCTTATTGAAACCATGAACTGTTCTCAAAAAGAAACCTGAGAACAAATTACATATGAGGGTGCTTCAAAAAGTTCTTAACCTCACCAGAAAATGTCACAACAGAAAGATTGTTTCTCTGGTGTTATTTTTCAACATAGTCTCCTTTAACCTCAGTGCACTTGGTCAACCAGAAGGAGGTCACATCCTGAGATACTCCTCAACAGAATGCATGACTTCATCATCACTCTGAAAATGGCACCAGTGAGGTTTCAGTTTGGTAAACAGATAGAGATCAGACAGTGCAGGTCAGATGCGTTAAGTTCATGGGGCAACAGTTCAAAACTACATCTGGCTGCTTCGGCCTCCTGTCATGTGTGGGATGGACACATTGTCCTGGAGCTACAGCATGCCAGCTGTGGACAGTGATATAAAGCTTTGTAGTATATAGTTATACCCCAAAATGAGAGTTAGGCCTCTTGTTTCCGGGTGAGGCAAAGAGCATTTGGAAGTACCCTTGCATATGAATCACAACAATGAACATTCTTCACAAGCAACCATCACAAACATGCTCACACACAAGGCTACAATAATTAAAACATTAACTCAGTTCTAAGTTCCTATGAGGAGCTTTCTAGGTCAATTTATCAGATATGTTGACGTACAAAAAGTACTATCTATCATCTAAACATCAACTAAGATTTTTGATGCATATGACATCAGCTAATGTGCAGCAATCACTTTACTGGATCAACTTCACGCTGTGCAAACTGCAGTGGGTCATTTCTCTTATTGGTTAATGGTAATGAAACACATTTTCTATCATTGTAACCAAATGATCTTTCATGATATTAAGACATAACCATGGGATTGGGGAAATAATACAGGATATGTTTCTGGCATTTTATGACCAACATAAGAAAGCTGCTGCCCTATTGATTTTTCTATGTTCTGGCCTGTATAGGGATTTCTAGTACTTGCTTATTGACTCTGGTACCAGTCTACAGCATTCATTGCCACATTTGCTTTTTCAAGAGAAAATCTATTGACTCTGTGCCCACTACTTCCAACAGTTTGGTTCATGCTGATTGAAAGATTGAGAGCATGCAACTGGGAGTGGTAGCAGCAGTAGAAATATCATCTCTCAAACTGCTACCTAGTATTTTACTGTGTTGCACAGTGTCGCTGGCTCATATACACCTCTACATTGGTTTCCCTGGTCTGCCACTCTCCAGGTGCCTCTGTCATTGCAACACTGTGCTTTCTTGCTAGTCTACCAGTTCAAATGGCTCCAAACCATACATCTGCACCATCATTGGAGGTGGAGACAGAATTACAATTTCAACTGGTTTAGACAATCAAACAAAATGTCCTATGAATTCTTGCTGACTGATTGTGGGGCCACTTTTCTATGTGGACTGTGGCTATTTAGCATCTAAAAGAACTGTGAATCCTCAGCAAATATAAGTGAGAAATGAGAGCGAGACAGAGTAATGGTGGGTGGAGGATATGTGGAACCTTTATAAGACTTTGCTATGATAAAAAAAGTGAAATGCAAATTAAACCGAGCACAAACTCCATGTTTTTAAAGAGTTCTTTCTATTAAACATTTTTACCTGGATGCTGATCTTTATGAATGTAGAATTAATGTACTTTATCAGCTGGTGGACAACCATTATATAATGACAATGTTATCGCTGGAGAAACAGAAAATGTTCTCAAGAGTCTCAAGGGGGGGGGAAAGTGAAAAATATTTCAAGGTGAGACAATGTTGAGGGCGGTTTGGGTTATTATAAATTTTTTGAACACTCATATGCTATCACAAAGCTGCAGGAAATCATTAACAGCTTAATGAGGTGTATGGAAACATGTTCATTTAACATTTAAGTATCTAACATAAACCTCACATTTTACCAATCTGTGGGTAACCAAACAATGTCACAGTATTTTCAATCAGTCAGTCACACTTTATTTGTGTAGCACTTTTCACAGAAATGGAATGAAATACAAAGTGTTTTACAGAACAACAACAAAAACAATACCCCCAATCTTGCCATTAATATCATGTTATAAATAAAGGACTAAAAGGAGACTGAGGAAGTCTGGAAACAAGAAAATGCAATGAGGAACAGTAGAAGCAGCAAAAGTCACAATTCAGAAGAGCAAAATAAAACAATAATAGAAGAGTGAAATGACAAAAGAGAAAAATAGACTAAAATGAAGCAATAAATAAAGACTAATGACAAAATAATTAATGACCTAATAATGAATCAGTAAAATCAATTAAAAACCAGGCTACAAACGTAGGTCTTGAGTTTGCCTTTTAAAATATCAGCATTCTCTTTTTGCCTTCAGGTCTTCAGGAAGGCTATGTGAGAGATGTGAACCATAATAACAAAAGGATTCCTCATTGCATTGGATGTAATTAAAAGGCTACTACCAGAAAACCTGAGGGATCATAGGATAAAATCAAAATCTAATGAGCAGGCAGACCAGTAAAAGTTTCATAAACCAATAGGAAGATTTTAAGACCTGTTCTAAAGCTAACAGATTGCCAGAGCAGAACATTTACAGTTGGTGTAATGAGTGTTGTGCTTCTAGTCTTCGTCAATACATGGGCAGCTGAGTTGTGAGGCAGTTGTAGTTAAGATACATTCTTCTTGAGGAGACCAGATAGCAGAACAATACAATATTTCAATATTTAGTTTTAGTGTTTGTTGTTGTAGTTAAAAGTAAAGATATATTGTGTTTTTGTGAATTTCTTATTTTTGATTATTTTCGGTTAACCCTGATGTTGGTAGTCCTGAGGAGCTGATTAGGGGCTGCCTATAAAAGGCTGGCAGTTTAGTGAGAGCGAGGGCAGAGGCTACAACACACCAGTTAACCACCTTGCTTTGCTTTCTTGTTTTTGTAATGGGAATGTTAGTGAATAAACAGCAGGTTGGTCTGCACCTTATCTCGCCTCAAGCCTCCTGCTTTATTCAACCGCAAAACGGTCATCCTAACATCTACACTTAAGTAGTACTAAGACAGTGGGTTTGTACATAACTGTGGGCATTTACAATCTTGAATAGTGAGGTCCAAAAGTCAAATTAATATTTTTTAGATATATATATGTATGTAATCACAGCTCATGAAATAATTTAAGTGTTTAAATACAAGCTTGTCTGAAAAGTTCTTAATTGTTTCTGTTCAGAGGAGGAGGAGGAATAACTATGGGGGGCATAAGGAGCCATAGGGAAGACATCCATCTGAAGAGAGTAATTTACATCGTTAAGTAGCTCTGCAACAAAAAAGCCATAAAATGATTTACAAAAAGATGTGGGATCCAAAGAGCATGTTGCCAGTTTTATTTGTAAATTAACTTCTCATCTATAAACATACATTTTTGAGTTAAAAATGTATTTTGTAATAAAGATAATGACATTTATGCAATTTTGCTCTTTAATGGCAATGCTATTTTCACGGCTGGCCTGCTTGACAATCACACACGGATCCTCCTCTACCTCTTCGGTGAGTATGTGTCATTTCATATCCTCCCTGCTATTATGTTAATTCATGATAATTAGGAAGGCATTTCATAATTTTTATTCACAAAAAAGTTAATAACAGGCTTTCAGTTCTTTCAGTGTCTTTTCCGGCAAATATGAGTGGAAGTGGTGTTTCAGTAGAGTAGTGTTTCAGCACCGGTACAGCTGGCAGCTTTTGTTAGTGCATTCAAAGTGTAGACAATGGAGGGAGTGAAGATAGCGGTGTGTCTGGTCACTTAGTGTTAATGTGGGAACACAATAGCTGTGTGAGGAAAGCATCAGTCCAACATACGGTATCCAACTGATAAACACTTTATAACTGGTCTATGGTTAGAAGCAGTGTAAACAACACTATAATCACACTAAAACGGATCATTTTCTGTTTGTTTTGTTTTTTCAAAATTAAATTCGGGCTACTTTCTTGTGAATGTTGCTAAATGAATAACAATGACAAGGCACATGGAATCTGTTGATAACTTCTGGATGAAAGAGAAAGTATGTTCATGCAGGTGTAAAACACATGGAGAACACATAATCAAAACGGACCCATGTTTGGATTTGCAATCTACATAGCATCAGGAAGCAAATAGCCGCACAAGTAGAGAGGACTTCTACCCTCTCTTCTTTCTAACTCAAAGAGAAAAAATGACTTTTATTTCTGGTACAAGGTAATTTGTGTTTGGAGGATTGCTTCCTCTGACTTTGAACACACCACCTAAGTAATTTACATATTGACAATTAGCAAATACAGTTTAATACAAAGTGTACTGAGGATGGGATGTCATTATCTAACTGGTGTACCCAGATGCAGATATTAAATAAGTGGTTCCACTGACAGATGCCAGATTCCCCCGTTTTCTTAAACCTTTTCTATGTAGCTTTGCCTGTATGCTTCAGGTCATTGTCTTACTGTAAAACAAATCCACTCCCAAGTTGCAATTTTCCTGTTCAGGATTTCCTATACTTTGTTGCATTCATTTTACCCTCTACCTTTACAGTTCTTCCAGGGCTTGCAGCCGAGAAGCATTCCCACATTACAGTCTCTCCTATCTCAGCCACAGAACCTTGTATCTCCTTCAGAGCAGACATAGGTGTCTTAGTGGCCTCCCTCACTAGTCTTTCTTGCATGGTGACTCAGTTTTTAAGAAGCTGTGGGCAGATTTATGCATGTGCCATATTCTTTCCATTCCTTAATGATAAAATGTACTGTACTCCAAGGGATATCCAGTAACTTAGAACATTTCTTGTATTCATCTGCTGACTTATGCTTTTAAATAACCACTTCACTGAGTTGCTTGGCATGTTCTTTTTGTCTTCATGGTGTAGTTATATCCAGGAGTGCTGATTTGTCACTGACTGGACCTTACAGATGCAGGTGTCTTTATACTACAGTCTCTGGAGACAAATTCACTGCACTCAGATGGCCTCAGTTTCACTAAATATGTGACTTCTAACAGGGTGAACAGGGGGTGAATGCTTGTGCAAACACTTATTTTCATTTTATGTTTTAAACTGATATTACTTTTTTGGTAGTTTCTTGCCAAAATCCAAATTAAATTGAACTGAATATGATTCAATATTGACAACCCATAAAACAGGACAACTTTCAAGGGAGGTTGATATATTTTTTACAGGCGCTGTATATGCCATAGGGAAGACGTACTACTCACAATCCGCATCTATCACTCAACCAAGAGTGGCATGTCATCAGCTTTTTGATCTCAGGGCTGCTGCATGCACTATTTGGCTGGAAAAAAAGCAGCCTCAGTTGAATTTTCATGGCCATCAAATACCAAAAGCCAAACAGATTTGCATGCTTCCTTGTTTTTTTCTTGCAAGTGTGATTTTGGTTTCATGAGCTGTAGTTCAGACTGGCAAGTGGAAAATTGTGAAGATGTGAAGCTATTTGAGAAGTCGCTTTTCAAGACCACAGGAATAAATGTCTGTCAAATGATGCTTGAAGCACACTAACAGCCATTATTGAGTGGATCATAAGCTCTGAGTCATTTAATGTGACTATGAAAGGCGAAGCGCATAGACACAATGCAGCAGATTATATCTTTGTCACTGCAGAATCGACCTACATGTAGAACCAATGTCACTTACAGTCTGTGTGGAACATCTTTTGTCATTAATTAACCTTTACAAGACAAACAAGCCATAATTCACACGATAACTGATCTCTGTTGGTGGTCTTCTGTGGCCAAAGCTGTGAGTCAGAAACAGTGTCCTGTCTGGAAAGGTGAACTAATTGAGTCACATCTGAGGCGATGCATAAAAACACTATCTGCAAATTTCTGGACTGTTCCACATTGTGTCCATGGATACCCAATAATCCACAGTGACAGACAGGTCAGCAGGGATAAGAAACAGGCCACCACTGATGCAAACAGATTTAAATGCTTGGACTGTCTGGTCTCTGGTGTGTTGATGCATAACCATGACACAGTGATTAAAAATTCATTGCGTGCTGGTGTGCAAATTAATTCTGTAGAACTCCATGGAAACAGACAGCTATATTAAAGCTTCTGATGATAATCCCTTAATATTAGTTAGTGTATATTAAATTAACAAACATAATGCAAGACATCAAAAGCGTTATCTAAATGTTTGTGTCTGCCATGTATAATTATTCAGTGAAGTGGCATTTTGTATCCATCTGGCAGATCACTTCCCGTATAAAAGTTAATTTGAACCAAGTCACAGTATAATTCAACCTAATGAAATTCAATTACGGCACACACAGCTCTGGTGATCAGACTGTGCATGAGACACACTGTTGTTACGGTGCACACTGACAGTTTACTCAGTCCATCACCCTTGTGCTGGGACAAGAAAAGTCAATTAAAGTGAAGTCCCTGTCATTTCTCTGAATGAGACCATTACAGGCAGCACAGATGTCTGTCAGACAAATGGTCTCATAAATGTTCAGTCTTTGAAGTGGGACCTAAAAGACAGATGTTGTGCAAGGGGTGTCCCAAAAATAAGACAATGGAAGCTATGTCTATGCCAAAGCCAGTGTCTGCCTACCTTAGCAACCCATTTAACTGATTTTGTGAGTCACTAGCATACCTGTTGAAAGATCTAGTGAGCTTAGGCTAGCTACTAGCATTCCTCGTGATAAGTCACCTTGATTGACTAGTCACTGGCTTTGGTAGACCAGTGAGTAGCATTCCTGAACTAGGCACTAGTAGCCCCTGGCTAGTTGCTCATATTCCAAAGAAACATTAATCCTTCGAACTCCAAACACTTTCTGGGTATTTTTGCTTCCTCCTGTCACATTATTCCTCACTGTGGTCATTTTTTCTGTTTGAGTTTTTTTTCTTTCCCCTCCCTATTCTAGTCACTCATAGGGATTCCAAAGGCAACCTCGGATTGTTGGGTTTTCTGTTCTCTGTTGACAATTTGTAAGGTTCATACCTTACTAAGTGCTGTGAGATGACATATGCTGTGAATCTGTGCTATATAAATAAAACTGAAATAGAATTTTTCACTGCAATATAAAATCCTGCACCTCTATGGAAACAGCACAACCGTGGCTAGAGGTAGAGAGAAAATGTGTTTGGTAGAATATAATATAGTTATAATGCCATAAATCATAACACAAACAAAGGATCAGTATAGGCTGCACAGTGCATTAGTGGTTAGTACTTTCACCTTGCAGCTAGAAGATCCCCTCCTGGTTCACGTCCGAGCCTGGGCCTGGGGTCTTTCTGCATGACGTCTGCATGTTCTCCCTGTACATGTGTGGGATAGCTGGGATAGACAGCCCTCCTGCCACCCTAGTGAGGATTAAGTGGTGCAAAGATAATGGATAAATGGATGAACATTCATTATATATTTTCCACAAATTAAACAATCTTGAAATTAGCAACAACAACACTTTCCTTCAGCTGTCAACAATACCAAAAAATGTAATGTTTTTCACCCTATCTAGAGTTGATTGAGCTTCAACTCTAGAAAGATGCTCAGTGTATCTTCTAAGCATGCTGGCAACCTTCTGCACTGCATACTGTTTTTGATTCATGCTGTATGTATTTCTATCATCAAGGATGTGATTATACTCTTAATCTCTGTTGCTGTTTACTCTCCACTCTGCTTAAACACAGCTTGCAGTTCAGTCAGATTCAGTTGTGGCTTCTTAGCTACACAGAAGGGCAGAATTTCTTTTTAAAGGATGGCTCAAACTGTTCATTTTTTTTCAGCAAATCTTTGAATGACGCTCGTAAAATAAAGTGAATTTAATGAAATATCATGATTTTAACTTAGATTTGTCCATCTTTGCCAACAAAACCCACATTACATGTTTACCTCAAGACCAAATCAGAAAATATAAATTCTAAATATATATGCTGGAAGGTTCAGAGAAATAACGGGATGTTTACATATGCAGTAATTAGCATGTAGGTGAGGTTTACATTGTTGCTTTCAAATTAAATCTAAAGCAAATGGCTAAAACAATATATGATTAGAAAGGGAAGTAAACACACTTTTTTGTATTAGGAATTTCATTCTCATGCAAATTCAATAATTGAATGCATCAGAAAAAGGCCTGTAGCAGCTTACAGATACAGTTTTCTATTGTCTTCTGCAATTCAAGCAAAACAGTAAAAAACAAACATGCTGTGGCTGATAGAGGAGCAGCAGAGAACAGTTTTGGTTTTTTTCTAGGGTGACCCAAGAATAGTAGATAAAGAATACTTGATAAACTCAAGCAGTGGTGTACAGTGCATGTTTCATTTATTTAAAGTGTGACTGTGACAGCTCTTGGTTTCAACCTAATAGTAAGCTGCAGCTTGCTACACACATACAATTAAACACAATAAAGAAATACATTTAAAGTGCATGAGCCACAAGCACATGAGCCCACAGTGGCTGGCCTATAGGGATGCTAGCTGCTAATGAACTCCTATCCAGTGGGTTGTAGCTGCAGTTCAGAGCTTGAGAATTCACAGTACGATTAACAGTTGGTGACCAGATACAACAATAGATCCAATGCATGTGTCAAATCTTAGCAGTCTTCCTGCTATTTATTGAACAAGGCGACTCCTGTATCATCCTTTAACTCCCTTTCCATGTTGTCTAACAGCCTCGGCCTCAATCAGCCAAGCAGCTGAAAGAACTTTGGATTGATGTGGGGATAAGTCAGATCTGTCTCTTGCTGGCAGTTACAAGCTCGCACTGGTGTGACAAAGTGAAAAGTACACTCTCTAATCCAGACGAGCAGGACCAAGTCAGCCAGGGATGTAAAGAGGAGATATATCTGTCTGCCTGTCAATACATGTCACTTATTGATGGAATCAGCATCCTGCCATCTACGTGACAAATAAAAGACATGCTTCATGACACAAACTGGCAGCACTGAGGCTGTGATTAGCCGAGTAAGGAATACATCACATCCCAAGACACCCTGTTTCGGGAAGGCTTGTTATTTAAATGAGGTCACAAGGTCACTGTAGCGGTGCACATCGCAGCCTTCTGTGATGATTAACTGAATGCAGAAAAACAGTAATTTTCTTTTCACCGAGGACAACGAGAGGCAAATCCAGGTAAGAGCCATTATACTTTAAAATGATTTCCTTAACCGAATGTAAAGCCTTCACAAAGGCAGAGATGCAGATAAAGAAGCACTCAAGGCAGAAGAGGGCTTTTAAGCTCCAAGATAATTGAGTAGTATAAATGCAGTGGTTAGATAGAGCGCTGTGCAAAAAAAACTTTGGTAAATTTAGATGTTTAGATTCTTATCCATTATGCAGTACCATCAGGGAGGCGTCAGATCGGTCACCAGTTTAGTCTGTCACAGTACAAGGAGTCCAGCAACAGATAGATCCACCAGAACCCTTAACATAATGGTGTCTGTAGTCCTTGATATCTCTAGGGACAATGTTCCAGCTATCATTTACTTACAGTTTTTATCTAGGAAATGACCAGCATATTGTGAGCGATCAGTTGGGTTACATGAAGTTCAAGAAGTTGTGCACCATTTGACCTGGCAGGGGGTTTTGCATTTGGTTCCTCAGAAGCAGCAATCCTGTCATATAAACAGTCTTTACATAGTCTTTGTAGCTTCTATCAATATCGTCTTTTAAGACAAATTTTCAGAAGTAAAGAGGAGAAAATCAGATGAAAAAAAAGACCAACAAAGTGGCAAAAAAAAAACAGAGATTTTTTGCAACCACTCCCCCCCAAGGTCATCACAACACAGACCAGCTGCAGACGACAACACCAGCTTCCAAGATATTTTGACTTCACTTTTGTATAGTGGAAAGAGGTGTTGAGGCATTGTTTGTGTTTCTACGTAGTTTATGCTTTTCAGAGTGTACCCAGGCCAAGCCATTCTGAGCTGAATCATGCACTCTGCATGTATGGTGCCAACAGCATCCCATAGGACAGGAGACTGCAGCTCTTCATCAAAACAGTGCATCTATTTGTGTCATTCATCCCTGCAGCACTGAAATCCAAATTCAATGATGACATCATGCCAAAAAATATCTTGTTTATCAGTTCTCATTGAACAATAGTACTTTCACCCTCATCAAGACACTTTAGCTGCTTCACAACAAATGCCTCCCTGCGGTTTGCTGGTCGAATTAATTAATTTCCTGCAGCAACACCATGCTGTTCCTCTGGCTGGAAGACAGACAACAGCAAGAAAAATAAAATTAAAAGAAACACAGAGAGAGACTGAGACAAATTGTGTTTCGTCTCTACTCATCTTTATGAGTACAGCTGCTGAGCTGTCATGTCTGGATTTGAAGCCGAGCCTGTCACCGGTTGACCCCAGTTGGTCATTCTAACAAACAGGTCAACAAGCCACGACAAATCACTCCCGCAAGGTGTGACACCATTTTACTCACCAGCTTCTGTGCAGCACAATGCACAGGTCCAACTACAGTCTAAGATGTTTAAAAGTCAGTTCCCAAACATTTTGGTGACGGTGTCATTTCTGCTTCTTTGGTCAACTTTGGCCTTGCTTACGTGGTGACGCAGTGCTTCATGTGGTTGGTTAAGATTTCATGAAAACTGGGATGTAAAGCAAAGAAACTTCCCTCTTCTCATGAGTTCAAGCACTGAAGCCATTAAGACTCAAAGGTTAAGCTCATTTTTCAGCTCTGTCTCAACTTTATAGAGCTCTTTTGCTCATTAAATTAGGCTTGTCTACAGATTCCAATAGGTGGTTTTGAGTTCCCTATTAATCACTTGTTCTGAAGTCAAGAAAGTATCCAAGAATGCAGTTTTACAGTAATCACATTCACCAATGACTTCCTGGCACAGAATACATAAAATGTGGGCCAAAGCTAGAACATGTGCAAGCCTATGAGCTCTCCAAATTCATTAATCCCATATAGATAAACTGGCAGCTGATATAGCGCTATAAATGGTTGGGGTTAAGAGAGTTGCAGAAGTACAAGATAAATTAGATTTTTAAAGATTTTCTTTGCATGTGACCTTTCACTGTAGAATTTGTGTGCAGGTTTATATAAAAGGTCTCTGACAGTATTGATAAACTGGCAACAAGTAAAGCATTGATGTAATGTTGTGCCTTTTGATATACAAAAATCAGATTTATGCCTTATAGGTGTGAGTTTATGGAAGGATTCTTAGTGATACAGCAGACAACAATACACTGCCAGGCAAGAGTTGGAGAGAGTGGCAGGAAACCGGAGAAATTAAAAGCCAGCATGAGGCAGAAAAGGGTAGAGGAAGAACAGTGGAGTGTGCCAAACCAGGAGAGAACAGACATGATTTGAGCAGACAGAGCAGATCACAGTGCTCATCAGACTTCAGCACTGTTGTCGCAAGTCATCACCGATGCAAATTGTGCTCACAGATGATTATTACCCATGACCTGCTGACCCCTCATTACTGCCATCCAATGCAGTGCAAGCTTCAATCACATTACAGGCAGCTTGTCCCTCTGATTCAGACGAAGTGTAGATTCTCACTAACCACTCATTGGTGACGTTTGATGAGCACGATGTCTTCATACAGCATCATCTGAGGGAAAAAGTTTCCCACTAGAAAGCATCACATGAAACATAATGATTAGAGACAGACTGAATTATTAGTTCAGGCTCACTATTATCATCCACTTTCATTCATGCAAATGCACAGTGTAGATATTATATTCTCACATGTATCATTTCGCCTTGGATACCCCAAGAAAGTTGGATTTATGCTCTTGTTGATTTCTGTTCACGCAAGTTTGTAATGGGAATTGTTTTAGTAGGCGTTAGCATTTTACAGAATACTGCTTGCTTGGTGCCGTCTTCACAAAGAACAAGTTTCCTCTGAAGAGCTTTTCACAAAGTCTCTTTATCCATCTATCTATCTGTCTGAGATGGAAAAATAGATGCAGACCATAAACCAACAGTTTATGCAGAAATAAAATGACAACAAAGAACATGCCTCATTTCACATAGACCATAGTTACAATTTGCTTATAAATAAATCAATAAATCTCCAAATAATAGTTTTCTCACACAGTTACAAAGAAACCTCAAGGTCAAGAGAAGCTGCAAAGCTGTTTATCACATCTACAGTAAAGCTGAGATGAGTTCAGGACACACAAACATGCACAACACACACATTTAATTAGATTTAATTATAAAGATCAGAATTAATCCTGTTATGTTAGTGATCTTGATGGCCTAATGCATGCAAAACTGTTTGCACGTTAACATGCTAAGATACACGACGGTGATGAGCCTAACAGTGCTGCTGGTGTACTATTCTATATTTTTGGATGTTTAACAAACTGAAAACTAACATAAGTGAAAATTCCTAAAGTAAGCAACTGCGAGCAATTTATAAACAGTACTCAAAGAAATCAGACAGTTCAGCAAAGGTGGCAGACAGAAGGTACGTTGCACTGCAAAATTGCAGATTGTATGTGTTGTAATCTTTTTAGCATAAATGGATCATGTAGTGCTTTATAAGCAGGATCCAACTTTGTCTTTCCTATCCATAGGCTTCCTTTGCATTAACTAAGCTTAAATGGATTTGCTAGAAATTAGTCTTTTTTGAAAATCTCATTTAAAGATTTGTTGTGCTATAAAGACAGTCAGTCTGATTTATTTTAAGACTTCTTATCAAGTTAAATTCACTTCCTGCACTGGCAGCCAGATTTGCTTGTTTTAATCATAAGCATGCTCATATCTGGAAAGTTTGGCCATAAATCTGACAAGGCATTTACTTGCTGCTGAGTTTTGAAAAGGAGCGTTTGGACCAAGAGGAATTCCATGCTGCAGTCTGGTCTGAAAAAGACAACGATGAATCACTTTCTCTGTGTTGGCAAAAAAAAAAAAAAGAAAAAAGAAAAAATGGTGATACCTAATCTTCCAGATATTTCTACTGAATATATGCTGCTCTGGACATGGATTTTGATGTGGTTATCTTGGATTGAGAAGGCAGGTCTGAATCACAGATAACGGCAGGGTTTTTAGGACAGAGCACTATGTGGTGACTGGAAATTCAATTTAACAGACAGAGCTGATAACTTCTGTGCAGCTCCGAGCCCAAAATGAATGTTTTGATTTAATCTGAATTAAGGGAAGCCATCTGCTTTTAAATTTCAGTGGTGTACAACTTTACATGTGTCACTTTTAATGATGCTAAGTGACTTTGTTTCTACTGTCTGAACAACAGAGTCAATTAAAAATCATTGTCACAGGAAGGAAATAAAGTAACAGCTGCTTTTCTCACACTTCGTTTCACAAGTTAAATGCATTTCAGTCATGGGAACTCAAAGAATATCATCTGCCATTGAAAGCAAGTCTTTCACTGTAAGTATATATCAGATGCTGTATGTTTGTTCTTTGAGACTTGGTGCTTTATCACAGAGTCAGAGTCATTGTCAGGGTGACTGATGATGTCAGCGTGGCACCTAGACAGAAGAGCGTATTAGTGTGCCACATTTTATTTTTTTTTTTAAATAAACTTTTAAGTTCAATAACCTGGAGTTAACAACATAAATCTATAATACACAGTATTTTGAAAATGGCTGCACACATGCAATAATTCATTTTGGCTTGCTTTCTATAGTGCTGTGCAGGTGAAAGAAAGCTGTTCTAGAGACTTGTTTCATGCTTGAGTTAAAGGATATAACCTGATGAAAATATCTCCAAAGTTCTTCACAGTAGTTGGAGCTGGAGTAGCTATCTGGTTCGATCGCGGCCTTCTGAGGTGTTCATAGCCAAAAACCACAACTTCGGTTTTGGCAGAATTCAGAAGAAGAAAATGACAGGTCTTCCAGGAGCGCTGTACTCATCTGGACATGTAAATGTGGCCAATCAGGATCCTCCAATTACATCTGAAAAGGATGAAGATATAACACCTCAAACACACTCAATCAGGAGTAGCATTGTGGCACTTTCTGTTATTTATGATGCCAAACAAGAGACCAGAAGATTCAACCTCCTGGTGCAATAAATAATAATAATAATAATAAATTTTATTTATAAAGCGCTTTTCCAAAAACTCAAAGACGCTGTACATAAAATACAATAAGATAAAACAAAACTGTTAATTAAAATCAATAGATAGTAAAACAAGTTCAAGATAAAATACAGAATCACTTAAGGAAAGCAGATCTAAAAAGGTGAGTCTTTAAAAGGGATTTAAATGTGGTGAGGTTGGTGCAGTCACGGAGGGCATGGGGGAGTGAGTTCCAGAGTGTGGGGGCGGCAATGGCGAAGGCTCTGTCCCCCCAATGTCGCCGGCTGGTCCTGTGCGGGATGGAAAGGAGGTTTGTGTGGGAGGAGCGGAGATTCCTGGGGGGGGTGTAGGGGAGGAGCAAATCGGTAAGGTAAGAGGGGGCAAGATTATGGATGGACTTGAAGGTGAGGAGAAGCAGTTTGTACTGGATGCGGTGTGAAATGGGGAGCCAATGGAGGTTCTGCAGGACGGGGGTGATATGGTCGTGAGAACAGGTTCGGGTGAGGAGTCGGGCAGCAGAGTTTTGAATGAGTTGAAGTTTATTGAGAACTTTGGAGGTGGAGCCGAAGAGAATGCTATTGCAGTAGTCAAGGCGGGAAGTGACGAAGGCATGAATGAGGGTTTCAGCGGCTGAGAAGGAGAGGAAGGGGCGGAGACGGGCGATGTTGCGGAGATGGAAATAGGCAGTTTTGGTGATCTGATTAATGTGGGGTTCAAAAGTGAGGTTGCTGTCAAATATCACACCGAGGTTGCGGATGTGAGCAGAAGGAGATAGGGTGGTGTTATCAATGGTAATGGGGGGGTGGGGAAATGGTGTGAGTGATTTAGGTCCAATAAAGATGAGATCAGTCTTGTCGCAGTTTAGCAGGAGAAAATTTTTCCTCATCCAGGATTTAATGTCGGCCAAGCAGCTGGAGAGAGAGGGGAGGGTGGTGGTGGCGGTGGTGTTGGTGGAGATGTAGAGTTGGATATCGTCGGCGTAGCAATGGAAGTGTAGGTTGTGGCGGCGGATGATGTTGCCGAGGGGGAGGAGGTACAGGATAAAGAGGAGGGGGCCAAGGACTGATCCTTGAGGGACACCATGGGACAGGGGGGCGGTGGCGGATGTGCAGTTGTTGACCTTGATGAATTGTTGTCGATTTGTGAGATATGATGTGAACCAGGTGAGGGCGGTGCCGGTGATGTTAATGGAGGATTGAAGGCGGGACAGGAGGATGGAGTGATTGATTGTGTCAAATGCTGCAGAGAGGTCGAGAAGAATGAGGATGGTGACTTGTCCAGAGTCTGAGGAGAGGAGGAGATCGTTGGTGACCTTGAGGAGAGCAGTTTCAGTGCTGTGATGAGAGCGGAATCCGGATTGAAAGGTTTCATACAGGTTGTTGGAGGTGAGATGAGTTTTCAACTGGGCAGCGACGACACGTTCTAATGTTTTGGATAAGAAGGGGAGGTTGGAGATGGGCCGGAAGTTGTGAGGGGAGGTTGGATCCAAACCAGGTTTTTTGAGGATGGGGGAGACAGAGGCGAGCTTGAGGGGTGAGGGGACACAGCCAGTACTGAGGGAAGTGTTGATGATGTTAGAGATGAGGGGGGAGATAACAGGGAGGCAGTTTTTGAGGAGGTCAGTGGGGATGGGGTCCAGGCAGGATGTGGAGTTTTTAGTTCCAGTGATGAATTTGGGCAGGTCCAGGGGGGAAACGGGCGAGAAGTGGGCCAGGGGGGGAAAGTTCAGAGGGTTTGGTGGAGGAGAGGGGGGATCAAGTGAGGTGGGAGAGGTGACAAGGCTGCTGTGGATGGAGATGATTTTGTTATGGAAAAAAGAGAGGAATAGGTTGCACTTGTCAGTGGTGAACGAGTTTGAGACGGTGTCCGGGGGGGCAAGGAGTTTATTGACAGTTGAGAAGAGGGACTTGGGGTTGTTGGAGCTGGTATTGATCAGGTCAGAGTAGAAAGTGGACCGTGCAGATTTCAGGGCGTCTTTGTATTGTTGGAGGAAGTCGGAGTAGGCTTGACGGTGAACTGTCAGGTTTGTTTTCTTGACAAGACGTTCCAGCTGTCGTTTATGGGCTTTCATGCGGTGGAGTTCGGGGGTGTACCATGGAGCAGAGTGGGAGAAAGTGACTAATTTGGATTTGAGGGGAGCAAGCTGATCAAGACAGGAAGAGAGAGTATGATTATAGTGGTTGATGAGGTCAGTGGGGTTATTGATTGATGGGGGAGGGGAGATGGACAATGCAGTGGTCAGTGAGGCGGAGAATACAGAGGGGGAGAGTGATCTAGTGTTTCTAAAAAAGATTGTCCGTTTTTCCTTGGGCAGGGGGGTGGGGAGGCTGATGTCCATAGTTATTGCTAGGTGGTCAGAGATGGAGAGATGACAGCTGGAGATATTTAGGACTGTAAGACCAGAGGAGCAGACCAGATCGAGGATGTGTCCATGGTTGTGGGTGGGGAAATTGACATGCTGGGTGAGGTTGAGTGATTGTAGGAGGTCTAGGAAGTCAGAGGCAGATTTACTGTGAAGGTTGTCCATGTGAAAGTTGAAGTCACCAAGGATGAGGACTGATGGAGATGTAGCTAATAGCTGGGTGGCAAAGTGGGAAAAGTCAGGGAGAAATGAGGGGTTTGGTTTAGGTGGGCGGTAAATGATAGCAGTGACCATTGGGGTGGGACCGGGTAATTTAAAAACAAGGTGTTCAAAGGAGGGGGAGGCAGGGATGGAAAGTGGGATGGTTGTGAAGACCTGTTTGTGGATGACTGCGATGCCGCCTCCTCGACCTTCTGGGCGGGGTGAGTTGAGGTACGTGTATCCGGAGGGAGTGGCTTGGTTGAGTGGGTAGAAGTCCAGTGGTTTGTGCCATGTTTCGGTTAGACAGAGGAAGTCCAGTTTATTGTCCAGGATGAATAATTGTAGAATGGGGCCTTTGCTGGTGACGGAGCGGGTGTTGAAGAGGGCAAAGTTCAGGTGAAGTGTGGATGTGTGATTAGGGGAGGGCTTCTGGGGACAAGGCTGTGAGGTCCGTGGAAGTGGGCGAAGGTTAGCAAAATGGCAGTTTCTGAGGGAGGGCTGCCGAGGTTGTCTGAAGCTGATGATGGTGGGGATTTGGCAGCTAGTTGAATTCTGGTAGAGCCGGGGTGACGGGCAGGGGGAGCCAGAGGGGGGAGGCAGTGGGTGTGCTGGAGGGGAAGATGGGGGGAGTTCCAGGTGGGGACAGAGGGGGGCGCTGTAGCTGGGAGGCGGTTCAGTGGAGCGTGAAGAAGAGATGGATGTAAACACTGGCACTAGTCAGTCTGAAGTGTGGACGGTGTATTGGATATTTGAGACTAAAAGTGATCTGCCGGACCTGTTTGGATGAATGCCATCACTGTTAAAATATTCTGGCCTGTTCCAGAAACAGTTAAAATTGTCAATAAAGTTAATTCTGCTGGCACAGCAGAACGAGCTAATCCAGGTGTTCAGGCTGAGCAGTCTGCTGAAGCGCTCAGAACTGTTGTTCACCATTGGTAGGGGCCCGCTAATAAAAATAGACTTTCCGCAGTCTTTCAGTAAGTCCGTCAGATATTGAAAATCACGTTTTGTCTGCTCAGACTGGGGGCGCGCTGTGTCGTTGCAGCCGACGTGAAGGATAATGCGGTGTACAGAGGAGGGGAGTGAGCGGAGAACGGAAGGAATTTTAACAGCGATATCTGCAGCTGTAGCACCGGGGAATGACAGTGTGATAGCGTTAAAGAACCTGATGCCTCTCATGATACTGTCGCCAATGATGAGCGTAGTGGGGGCGAAGAGTGGGGCAAGTGGTGGACGGGAGGTTGTGAACTTACGGGAGAGGTGGAGTGGAGGGCTTCCAGCTGAGGTTGCGTCGGGGCTGGTGTGCAGAGGAGCCGCCGCGGGTGCCAGCTGTCCCTGTGGCTCGGTGTCGGTAAGGGGGGAGGTGATGGTGGAGCGATGGAAACGCGGCGATGAGGAGTCTACAAACTCGCGTTGTAAACAGCTGCTATGATGGTCCAAATCTTTGCCGACGGACCCGGCGGAGTGGCGGCGAACCGCGTCCCGCAGCAGACGTCGTCGGGAGGTTGCGGAGGATATCCGGGTTTGGGACCGCTGGGTTTGTTGCTCTCCGGAGGAGGACCGAGTGCTGCCGGTCGCCCGCGGAGGGGAGACCCTGCAGGTGGAGCCAGGCTGAGCCCGGGGGCCACCGCACGTTTGCGCGGAGGTGGTCTTTGCGCCGGCGTCCAGCGGCGACCGGGAGGTAGCCGCCCCCGATGAGGAGGCCGGCTGATCCGCAGCGTTGGACGTCGGGGGGTCCAGAGCCTTTGGCGGTCCGTCGGCTGTTCGGATGGGAGCCGTAGAGGCTCCGGCAGCTGGCAGTTCTCCTCTACTATCCATGTGAATGGAGAACTCTGGTGGAGAAGAAACTGAAAGAAAAAGAGCATAACCCAGTCAGTCAGACATCGTAATGATAATAAAAATAATACAGGAAGCTCAAAAGGTAAAGCACACATGCGTCCATTTTAGATGTTGTCTGCCCATTTAATGGTCGCTATCATCATCTCTGATTATATGTGTTTTTTTTGTTTTTTTGTTTTTTTTAGGGTCATAGTTTGGTTTAAAATATAGCCTTTTGTTAGATTTACTACAAAATCACAAAGCTTCATTTTGTATCGTTTCCAAAGACAGGCCCACTGGAAATTTAACACAAACTTATTCACATGACCACAAGAGGTTACTTATGTTATTGTGTTACTTTCCGTTTATCTCAGATTAGAATGGATGATAACATGCCCACTGAGTCTACTAAAAGGTGGATTACATCCCTACTGGCCCAGAAGTATGGGAATGATGCATGATGCTAACAGTCTTTTAATGAGCTAATAACTTCCAGATCTGATAACATGCAAGCTTTTTCAAATTGGTATGTCAGAAAAGCCACTTAATGCAGTCATTCAGATGCCTTATCTTGCTTCCCATGTTTTCTTTTTAATACAGTGGTGAAAGGTACAACATAGACTTTTAATGACATGAAACACTAACAATGTACAGTACTGCACACACACAAAAAAAATCATATTTGTTGTTCATAAGTATTCATCTAAGAACCGTCTATCAGAGAATATTCTGGCTACAGCAGACCATCAAATCCTGTACATTATTCCGTCTGTTTAAGTTCAGCTATTCTATAGTCTTTGCAGTGTGAAGTTTTCGAGGAAGATTTGATAGAGATCCAGGCAGTTGCCCATTCTAAATGCAAATAGAACTCTTGTTGATTCCAATAATAACAAAAACTAAAGCACTGGTGCCAAGATTTAAATATTATATATGACTATAGTTTTTATATTGGGCCTGTGTGAGGTATTTGTACTGTCCAGTGTGCTGGTGTAGAAAAAGCTTCTTTTTTTTTTTTTTCACTTTTTTTTTTCAAAAGAGTAAAGCTAAGGTTTCAAAACTGATTTCCAAGGTTGAAAAAAAACCTGATTCCTACCTTAAGTAAAATGGTTTATTCTCTGAATAGCACGGCAAAGCTCAGACATTTACACAGTCTTAGATAAATGATGCAATATAACCTCAAAGCACACCACAATGAGATTCTTTCACAATAAAACAGTCATAAAAAAGGAAATCTACAACTGGCCTCAAGTTCAGTCAAATGGTAAATGGTCCACTGTCATATAGAGCCGCTTTAACTTCAGAAAAGATCTATAAATGTTTCTTTAATTCACCAATTCAAGCACAAATACACAAACACTTGCACCAATGGCGACTGATCTGCCATGCAAGACACTAGCCTGCCACTGACAACAACTTGGGGTTTAGTGTCTTGTCCAAGGGCACTTCAACGAAGAGGCCAGATCAAACTGCCAACCTTACGATTAGTGGAGAACCTGCTGTACCACCTGAGCCTCAGCTCTCTCAAGTCAAGCCAAATTTATTTATAAAGCACAAGAGCTGCACCAAAGTATTGCACAGATAAAACAGAAGGCTACAAAACACAATGAAGCACCACGACTGAAAGACAACCAAAAAGAATGACAAGAACATGAAGTTGCAACCCAAATAACAACAAGATTAAGTCAATTGGTCAAGTTCTACTTGAATCAAAAAAGAAAAGAGCAGCAGCAAAATGAAAGTTTCTAAAGTCTGAGCAGTTCTTGCATCCAGTAGCAAACTGTTCCACATTAGCAGCAGCCACCATGAAAGCTTGATTACTTCTAGTTTTGTGCCTAGATTTTGAAACATCCCAGAGCATCTAGTTGTTTGAAAACATGTTGGGAGGATGTACAGCACAACCAACTCAATGCAGGTCCCTGGACCCATGATAGAGGGCAATCTGTTAGCGTGTTGGCAGAGCCAGATTCTGCTCCAAGGTAGCACCCCATTCATTTCAATGAATGCTACTCACCACATGTATGCTGAAAGGTGTCATGGCCTCCTTCTACCTTCACTCCCCTGCTCTTTTCCCCACCAACGCCCCTCTACTCATCTTCCAGTTAACACCTGCCAGCTGCTCTTCTCTCCACCCACAAACATTTCCGCTCCAGCCAATCAGTTGTCTACCTGCACATGCAGCCACACACCTGTTACTTATCTGCTCATCCACACTCTGTATATAGACCAGTCAGTTTACCATCAGCAGGTTGCTGTTAGTGCTCCTTTTCTGTTTCATATCCCACCTTTATATGTGTTGCCAGCCTTAGATTTGATGGAAGTGTTTTAGTGAAGTTCTAATCAGTTCACACAGTGTGCTCCTCATTACTCAAAGTTTGGCAAATCACCAACATATTTGCTTTTTAAGTCACATTAGGCTTGACAAAACTGGCCAGTTGAAGATGGATAAACGTATTCTGGTGCGATGAATCTCTGTTTCTGCTGATCGACTGCATGAATCCACCGACACCACCTGCCTTGTAAGTTTCATATTTATGAAATACATATGAAAATAGCATGTTTTGGACTAAAATTCACTGTGTTGCATTTAATGTCATGGGACATCATGTGCCACCGCTATGTGCAGCTGGCAGTGGATTGTACAGTTGCTGCAGATTCTGCCAGCTGGTTGCTCACGTTTATGATAAAGGGGTAAATTTATACAGCATAAGAACCCCATCACTAACCAACGGACACTAGAAACACATACCTATTCATGTGTTTATAGTGTCCTACTTTGAGGGGATGAAAACGCTGTAGCTTGTTTGCTTTTCTTTCAACTAACCACAGCTGTGTTGGGTGATGCTGAGTTCAGGATGCAGAGTCGGTGTTCTTGGAAAATAGTGACGTGGGATTGTTTTAGTGTCATATTTGCATGCAGAGAGACAAGCAGTGCCACCAAAAGAACCAAGCCGGCCGGCTATATTCCATGATCCATATCCTCAGCAAACCATTTCCACCATGTAGGTTGCTGCTTGGAGGTTGCTGTTGTTGTTTCCCTGTAGCAAAGTGGATTTTGAAAATGGCAACACACAGATCACAGAGGAAGAAGAGAAAGTCTTGTGAAATGTGTGGTGGGGAACGGCAGGTTTATACCTGAAGTCTACGTCAGACTACCTCTGCTTTAACTACATGCAGACAAAATTGTTGAAAAAACTGCAATGCTTCGTTGCTGGGATTAACACGGCGCTACATGATCACCCAAAATCAAGATTAATTTGACAGTAAAGGATTAAAGAGTGTTAAGCCAGAAAAACATCAAGAGGACAGAATAGACAGACACTTTGTTCAATTAAACATCAAGTTCTTCTGCTTATTTTTGGTCTTTCCTCCGAGTTTCTCAGTTCTTAATTGACAACTGCATCTTAATTGTTCTGCCTAATTAGAGGCATCACTTGAAAAGTGAAAGTATTATTATTTGGATCACACCCACGCACACACACCGATACACATACGAGTACAAAATGCACGTCGAAACTCATCTGGCGTAGTTGAGTCTTTTTCATTGTATGTATTCATTATTCATTATCTTTCAGACGCCAGAGCTGATTCCCACTGCGGCAGCAATAAGTGCACAAAAATAAACAGGGACATGCACATGTACGGCTGACAGCCTGTCAGAGCTGCTAGCTGTTATTCACAGAGGCGCTGCTTCTGCTCCCATGATGGGAATTAACAAACGCTACAAGGAATTAGTGTTTCTTGGCACTGTACAAATTAACTTGTTCTGCTCCGTCTCTCTGCGATGCATGCTGCTCCTTGATACGACTCCATTTGGGTGCTGTTTGTGTGTGTTCGTATCTGTATATGTGTAGGAGAGACAGTTTGTGTGTATGTGTGTGTGTGTGCGTGTCTCTGTGGATTAACAGAAATTAGCCATGGCAAAGCCCAATGTCTGACAAATTTCTCTGGGTGATTTCGTCCAGACAGAAACAATCTAAGGAGGGGAGGCAGGCCAGATGTGCGCACACACATTTACAGACGCACAACACATATATACAAAACATATGCACACGCAGCTCTGTCCACAAACAGAAGCTGCCAAGAATCCCACCATGCAGATGCACACACCTGCTCAAACCTGCTCAACTTCAAACACACACAGGTCTTGTACAGACCTGTGTGTGTTTGTGTGTGTGTTTGTGTATCTGCCTCTAAAGCTTTTTCTCTCTTTTTCCTCTCATCTGTCATTTATCCTCAAACACACTCCACATCAACACATCAACCTCTACTGCTTTTTAACATTTGAACATAGATTCTGCTCATAAAATATTCAGAGAGAATGCTAAAATAAAATAAATTAAAAATAAAATCATGAGCATGAACGGTTATATGATGCATTATGGCTGAGCAATACAACAGAAAACTTAATTTGATATTGATAATTAGTGATATTTTTAATATTTGTGTTGTAAACTGTTTCTTCTTCCTGTCAGTACTGACTGCATCTGTCCTCACAAAGCACATGCAGTATTCCTACAACTGGGACATACTGCTGTGTCATAATATTGCACTTTAAGCTTTTGACCGTTTATTTTCCTCTCAATTATTCGAAAAATCATTTGACTGTTGATCGCAACTTGTCAAGGATTCTCAGTTCTCAGAGTTGATGCAAACATCTTATTTAAGAAAAATAGTGAAATCAGACATGTGGAATATGTTGATTTGTAATGATATATCAACAAGCAAGCAGAGTTTTGGTTCTTTTGTCTGACGAAACCATGTGTCACAGATCATATGTTCACGGTCTGCCAGAGTGTTATAATTCTGATGATTCATTCTGTTTTTACTTTTTCTTGGGAAAAAAATGGTGCAGTTTGGGGATGTTTGGGGGGGAAGAAAATCTGATTTCCAAATCCAGCTTTGAGTTTTGGGATTCAGAGCGTTAAGAATGCTTAGATTTCTCTTTTTGCAGCGCTGTGCGTATAAAGTGTGTTGTTACTGCTATACGTGGACTGTTTTTACTGTGTATGTTCAGTTGGTTTGTGATTTCAAACCACAAACCCGTTTCTTTCTTGGATAGTAAGTTTGTTCAGTAATTCAAAAAGTATCTGTTTAATGCAGTATCTCCCCATGTTCAAGTTTAATGTTCTTCATGTTTTGTACAAATGTTCATGGTTCATTCTATATAAGTCAGACTACATTTTGTTTTTGGAAAGCTAAAGTTTAGCCTCCAAGGGGACTTGTTTTAGTGTCCCTCCTGGTTTCTTAGTGTCACTTATTTATTTAACTTTGCTTAGCTTCTTCTGCATATTCCAGAAGGTTTTTAGTTTTTTACATTGAGTCCAGTTCTTCCTTAACAAGGAACGGCTCTAAGTGATGCTCTACTTTCTTCTCTGCTGGAGATATTCAAGTCTTTTTTGTGCTGTTGTCCTGTTTGGCAGCAAAGTTTTGCTTGGATTACACATTCAAATCATGAGCGCTGCGTTTCATGTGACACTTTGTGCCGTTTCCAACTGAAGTTCTTTTACCACCTGGATAAAGTGGCGATAATAAAGCTCAAGTGATGTGAGGTTTATGTTTCCTGTGTCAGAAGAACACTGGAAATGGCTGGAAAAGTATATGAGGCAGAGCTCTACGATTTCTGTTCTAGTCAGTTAGAACCTGTTGGGATTATGCTTGAAATTATCAGTATATAGTGTGCAACAGTGAAGTCAGTATTGACTCCTCCCGCCTGGCATGGTGCTGGCTGATTCTCCTCTGATGAGCTGAGTCTTTGTGAATCTCGGATGCCTGCTTGCCAGCTTGATTTACAACGTTGTCATAGCTTGTTTCTGTGTGGTTCATGTAGGAGTGATATGAGGGGATTGTCTGAATGCTGAGTACCTTCAGAGGCAATGAAAATATGGCTTTCTAGTAGTTGAAGCAATAAGAAAACGTCTTTCTTTTACTTCCTCAAAATCCTCAGTGATATACTGCAGTGAGGTGAGTTTGGCCACTGAGATTATTATTTTTTTATATACCACAAAGCATCTCAATAGGTGATGTGTTTTCTTCCTCATTTACAGTTGGAGTACACATTGGAATCTTCTTTCAAATATTTTATTTACAATTTTCCACTTTACAGCGATAAAATATCTAAAAAATATATGAACTAAAAGAGAAAATAAAACAAGAAGGCCCACATCCAAACTGAAGGAGGGTCTCCACACAATTTCAAAGAAACAAACAATATGCTGCTGCCTACGATAATATTAACACAATAGTACCATGTTGGGAATGAAAATGAGCAACATAAAAAAAAATGAGTCAAGGTGATGTCCCTACACATTCATACTACAAGACAAATCCAGGTCCTGAAGTATGGAGCGCTGAAAACTGTGGCAATAAAGGCCTCGATATTCTCTCAGATGTATTTTGTCCATTGGGTTTGTGTAGCAGACACCTGTTGTCATGTTTGTTTCATTAATATTAGAAGAGCAGAGCACCAAAACATTCCTTACTTACACAAGAAAAGCACACAGTGAAGCATGTTGTTCAACAGTGATAAATTACCAATTACCAACTAGCTCAGCTACTATTTAGATTTGTGTTCGGCTCGATGCTCAGACTGAATATATCAAGAATTCACTTAAATATTGTTGGTATGTTAGTGCAACTGAGACTAAAAATCATTTAGATTCCAGATGAATTGGTTCTCTGTTCTCATAGGCCATGGTTCTCTGATGGAAGCTGGTGGTTTACTGCCTCTGGGTTGGGGTTGAGTTGCTGCCCCCATGTAAGGAAATTTTGGAATCTGGGAATATAGTTAGAGTGTTGGGAAAATGGAGCATGAGATGGATGGACTCTCAGTCTGCTTGTCCATTTACGTTCCAACCTTCACCTATGATAATGAACTCAAGGTAGAGACCAAAAAAAATGACATTACAATTACACTAACCAAAATGAGCTTCCTCCATAGGGTTGACTGGGCTCTGTGTTAGCAATAAGGTGAGATAAGGTCCATCCAGAGGGAGCGCAGGGTTGAGTCGCTACTCTGTCATGTCAAAAGACATCAGCTGAGGTGGTTCAGGCATCTGATTAAGATACCTCTTGAGCACTGCTGATTGGAGGTTTTTCAGGCATGCCCAACTGTGAGGCGAGGAGACCCTGGTATAATCCCAGAACTTAGTTGAATAATTACATATCTCATCTGGCCTTGGAATACATTGGGCGTCCCCAGGAGGAACTGGAAAACGTTTCTGGGGATAGGGATGTCTGGAATGCCATGTGGCTGCAACCACCACCAAACACTAGATATCAGATATAATATAAATGGATGGATGAGCTGATCCATTTATTCTCAAAGATCTGAAAAGATACTGCATTTTCCATTTTCCAGTGACGTTTTGCCAAAATCCCATAAAAATCATTATACAACACTGCTACACTACCGTTCAAAAGTTTAGGGTCATCCAGACAATTTCATGTTTCCAGTAAAATTCCCACTTTTCTCCATGTGCTAACATAACTGCACAAGGGTTTTCTAATCATCAATTAGCCTTTCAACACCATTAGCTAACACAATGTAGCATTAGAACACAGGAGTGATGGTTGCTGGAAATGTTCCTCTGTACCCCTATGGAGATATTCCATTAAAAATCAGCCATTTCCAGCTAGAAATTTCCACATTAATAATGTCTAGACTGGATTTATGACTCATTTAATGTTACTTTCATTTTTAAAAAATGATTTTCTTTACAAAATAAGGACATTTCTAAGTGACCCCAACTTCTGAACGGTAGTGTGCTTACAGCAGGATTATCAACAAGTCATTAAGACCCTCAAAAAGGACCTCAGAAGATTTTAAAAGGTCTTTAAAACACTGAATTTAGCTTCCATGTAATGGCACTGGCCATAGTTCCTGTTTGAAATTTTCCAGGCGGCGCTATTGAGCCATTTTGGGTCACACCTATGCAAATCCCCCAAAATATCAAATTATTCACCGGTCCTAATGTTTGTACAAATTTCCATGCATTTTTGGATATTTTTAGGCCTTCAAATATGAGATTGTTTTGGGCAAAAATTAATGAAAAAACCCAGTTTTCTATATGGTCTTGGCACCATTCAGTGCTCGGACCCTAATAATTAATAATTTGGCATTATCACATTTCTTTGTGGATCAAATGATTTCCTTGTTGCTTCTTTTTATGCTGTGTGATAATCATAATAAGATCCTCTTCATGTGTTAGACTGACAAACAGGATATGTTGCATTACCAGCCGCTCCCACAGGAAGAGTCTCCACGACCACAGCGATGGTGATGATGGATTTAGATTGAAGCCACACCTGTGAAGCAAAAAGCTGCCCGTATTTCTGCTTCATATTTCACCACTTCCTGCCGCCATGTGTGGCATCGCTGCCTTTTCACTTCCTGCTCTGTCCTGTACGGTGTCAGCTTCAAGGCCCATTTGGACACTAAGGCTCCCAGGAAGCTGTCTGTTTCCTGACCCGACTCTGAAACGAGTCCAATGGGTTAGAATAAGACAGGATGTGGGACACAAACCAGACAAAAAACAAGAGATTTCATTTTGATTAATGGAATCATTTTGCACGTGGTTAATCCGCTGTAGGAGTTTCTGTTGGAAGCCTCGTCTACTTCATGTTGTTGTGTGTTTCTGAATTGCTTTACACAAAAGCTTTCCAAAAATGTAAAAGAGGGGTTGAAAAGAAGGCTAAGTTCCAAGAAAATGAATCTAAATGCTCTGAAGTAATTAGTTATTGTGTTTAGTGCCGTTGGCAGTAGCAGCTCTACAGCCAACAGTCTGAGCGGATTCAGGGCCACAGCCCACTGAGCCCACAGAAAACCCCAATTAACGTGTCTGTGGATGAAGCACAGCCCTGATTTCATACAATAAATTTGAACTGACATGTGTTTGTCAATCAGTGAATGCTTAATTAAAACAACCTTCAATCTGTTCATTTGTAGTATTTTCATTTGGCTAAAACTGAGAACAATGGAATCAATTTTCCAAGATTTTCCACGTTTGTGAAAGCAAAAATATTAGAATGAAACTGAGGTATTAGAAGGATAATCGGACACGCAGTTTGACTTGAAATCTGTTTAAAACATTATAACATGCTCAGCATTCAACTTTTTATTGTAATGCAGGAATAAATTACATCAAGTCTACCTGCTCTGATTTACTTCAGTCACATAATAACTTTTAGTAGTGCCTCTAATTACTCCGCCAAGGAACACAGTGGAGTTATGTGACGATCGGCATACGTTTGTCCTTCCATCTGTGAATTTGTCTGTCTGTGTGCAACATTATTCAAAAATGAAAAAACAGATTTGGATGACATTTTCTGGGAAGGTCAGAAATGACACAAGGACAACCCCTCATTAGCTTTTGGCAGTGACGCGGCTTTTAGTCTGGATCCAACGATTTCTAAAGGATTTCCCATAGCGAGATAATGGCATGGCGTCACTGTAACTATGACAACAAGCGAGTGCTTTGTCAGTTGCCTGCATTAATTCACGCCGGCTGCTACATATTTAGGTCAGGCAATTCAGTATCAATACATAACGTACACATGCAGAACACACACCTGTGCTCACCGCAAGGTAATTATTTATTTAGTTTGTGGGTAGATCTATATTAAATGGCCAGATTCTATGTTGCCGGGATTTCTGAATACACAAATTGAGTGGTTCTGTTATGGAAATGTTTTAGATCTAAATTGCTTTGTCTGTTTGTCTGTCTGTCAGCAACATTACTCAAAAACGGACTGACGGATTGAATGAAATTTTCAGGGAAGGTCAGAAATGACACAAGGACCAAGTGATTAGATTTTAGCAGTGATGCAGCTTATAGTCTGGATCCACGGATTTGTTAAAGATTTCTGTATCACTGCCAGATAGCAGCACGGCATCACTGTAACCATGACAACAAGTGAACACTACATCAGTTGCCTGCTGATGATCACATGATTGTGATCCTACTACAATCCACCACTGAGGACTTATCAGGACTTATCCATCAGAAATGATCCAAGGAACAACTGATTAAATTGTGAGGATGTTTCTGAGTCCCATCAATTCCTGCCGCCTGCTACATATTTAGGTCACGTGATTCCGTATCCGTACATAACGTACACATGCAGCACACACTCCTGTGCTCAGCGCAAGGTCAGGGCATGAACAATCTTGGCGGAGTACTGTGCTCTCTGAGTGCTTTACTTGTTGGATCTGTGTTTCCTGCTCCCTCCTCCTCCTTCATCCATTCTCTTTCTTGTTCAGAGTCATGTATAAGTATTTGTTTAGATTGTAGAGTTTAACAAATCATATTCATAGCTGGGGTGGCCGAATATTATATGCCATGTAGGTTGTAATACAAAAAAGAATTGATTATTAGTGGAGAAGAAAATGATTGAATTTGCATGTTTGTTTTTGTCATCTAAGGCAACCTTTTTTTTCTTCTTTTTTATTTACACTTTTGAAAAATTTATCATAAAGTTCTCTAAACTTTTGTGCACTGAGTCCGACAGCTAAACCTTGAAAAAGCTCCAACCTGCAGTGGTGCTCCACACTGAAACCTCACGCTTAACAAAAACATTTATTTTGTGCACAGAACATGTCTGTTTCACCACCATGTTTATTATCACCCGCAGACAGCTTGAATAATCCTTAAATAAACCTTTATCTTTATGCATCTTCTCTGCACTAATCGGATGGAGGTTTTCTCTTTCGATCCAGGTTTCGGCACCGAGTGCAGAGAAAACCTGCCTGAGTGTTCGATATTTTCAGCTGATGGAGTTTAGATAAATCTTACATGGTATTGCTGATTTCACCAGCCGTGCTGCTGCTGCTGCTAAAATGACCTGTAAAATATCTGTATATAGATGCATATAAACTACTTACACCAGGGTTACGGAAAAAATACTGGCCCTAACAAGCTCACCTGGAAAATTCCCATAATTCCTGATATCCAGTCCAGCTGTAACCAAAACGGTACAAAGGTAAAGTGTAAAAATCACTCATTAATCTATCTGTAGAGACGTTTCTCCCAACAATATCACTCATAACCCCTTCATAGATGGAAGGTACATCAGTATTCAGGCTGGTTCATAAATGACTGATTTGGTTTACTGGGAACTAACAGGAAGTTGAGGAAGACTTAAATATTTCCATTTTGCTGGAACAGTGACTGAAGAGCAGTAAGTAAGCAAAAGTTTTGCCATTTCCCTCGTGTTTTAGTGCAATAATGTAATTTTTTACAGTTTTTTTTGTCCCTATTAACTCCTCTAGTCTAATACCAATTTATAGATATCCACCTAAAAAAAGTCCAGTTGAGTCAGAATATTGAACTACAATAAGTGTCTTCATCCATCAATCCTGGAGTGGGATTTGAAAATCTCCAGAAAACGTTTTCATTTCTTCCTTATCATTAGAGAGTAAAACAACAACAACAACAACCTGCTCTAAAAAATCATACAAGAAGACTGAAACGCAGCAATGTTACAATAGGAGAGCCAGGAAACCTCTTCACAGAAGGGATCAGGCTCTGCAACCTTCAAAAAATGATGGAGTGTTGCATTTTAATAAAAGATGCAGCGTGATCCCAGTACAGAGACCTCCACTGTGGAAAGGGTTAAACATGCAGGTTAAAACATGCTAATTAGGGAGCTTTAGAGGTTTGGAGCATCAGATGGATTTCTTTACAGTTCAGATAGAATCAAGCTGTTACTCCCCAACTCCAGTCTTTATGCTAATCAAAGGTAACTGGCTGGTAGCTGTAGCTTCATATTTACCGGCCCTGTTCCCAGCAAGAAAGTGAAAAGGTACATTCCCTTCTTGCAACTTCACAATCTGCAACCTGAAAATTAAGTGTCATCAGTTTGAATTTTAAAGAGCCCTTTCAGAGATGTTTGAAAATATTGAAAAGTACCCTGCTTTGAATAATAATTTGTCTCTGATGGTTTCTCCATTAAAAAAGAAAAATGTATTACCTGAATAGAAATTTAATGTCATCCACACCCCTTCTCTAATTGAAAATTCCAGAATGTATGAATAAGAAGGATGAGAATTTGTGCAAGTCGATGGCTGCAGCAGGTCCTGATCCTGTCACCTCTATCGGACCGGTTCACAATAGTGTTGTCATTCACAAACAACAGAGTGAAGAAACTGCACTCAATCCTTTGCTGAGTTTCTCTGTTCGAACATGTCATTTTTTGCAACAACACCACATGCAATGAAACGCCCAACATATTTAAAACATGCATTTTTGAGAGGGTCATCTGATTTACATCCAGCTGAAACTAATACATGCTGATTTACATACGAATGTATGTAAAATGTCACAATATTGCCAAACTTTAAATACATTTTAAAGACTTATTATTATGTAAAAATGTGTGTTCATCTCTGATGCTCAATAGAAGAGAAAATGTTTAAAAAAACATGAATTTATGAAACTGGACTCGGAGCTCTGGTCAAGTACTGAACAATTCGATGAGCAAATCTCTTGAACCAATCTTTTTAACAAAGGGAATCCTGAAGGGATGTCCATTGTTGTTGTGTTGGACGCCATGGTGGCTGGTTTCAGGACGATAAGCTGGTCCCCCGTGGAGACAATGCAAGTATGAAATAGCAGGGCACCAGTAGCATTGTTGAATGAAAACTGGCATGGTGAATAAACACAGCAGAAGTCTCCCAGCTAGTTGTATGTCGAGACGGCACAGTCCAAAAAAAAAAAAAAAAAAAGTCACCAACTGTCATCAGAACAGATGGAATGAAAAGACTAGAGCAGCGGAAACTGTCACAGGATGCATGCACAATTTACACAAGGACATTCTACTGCTGGACACAAGATTCCACTGAAAGAATACTCATGTATGTGTTACGCTTGCATCAAATTTCCACATCACACTTTCGTAAATTCCCAATTAGGATTTGTTCAAACTAGTTGTGAAACCACATATCCCATTCAAAAGTCCACACCCTTGCTCAAGTTTTAGTAGAGGAAGATTTAAATATTTCCATTTTGCTGAAATGGTGACTGAAGAGTTATAAGTAAGCAGAACTTATACATTTCCTCTTGTTTTTTGTCCCTATTAACCCTTGAGTGAGTAAAATGGAAATGGATAGACTCTGGGCTTTTAAACACTGTCTGGCTTGGAGAAAATCTGAACATATATACATAAAGCACAGCAAAGCTCCAACATCCAAGAGGAGTAGTATCAAATGAAACACATTTTTGATTAGAAAAAGACGTGAAACAATTACATGACCATTTTATCATTCTTAAAGAGCGCCTCATCGATATTTGCGATTTAATTCTTGGTATGTGTAACTTTTGAATCAAAAGTCCAGAGCTGATTGGTTTTAATGTCCTCGACACTATGTATGTACACATCGTGTGTACATATATGTGTGTGTGTTAGGATGTTAGATCTATACAAGTCAAAGGACAAAAAGCCCATTAAGCCATCATACAGACACAACCCTGGTTCGTGTGAGCCACAAAGAGGTTTTGTTAAAGACCAGCATGTTTTCTCGCACATAGATGGATGGGGTGAGGCAGAGGTGGAGGGGGCAGGGAAGAGAGACGGGGTAGAAGGCCAATGATGAGGGTTTCTGATAACACACACCAACAGGCGCTTCTCTGATGACCAAAGGCCGGACACGTCGGCACCAGCAGCCTGTGTGTGGGAGTCCGGTGCATGCAGGTCAGAGTGGAAAGAGAAAAGAGGTGATGAAATGAATTCACTGTTGGAAGCCTTCAGCTCAACACTGTCCTCACATGGTGGAACAGAGAACGACATGGCCAGATCATGTGCCTAATAGGAGAGCTTTGGTAAATGACTTCCACAGCGTTTAAAAGCCCTGAGTCTATTCATTTCCATTTTACTCACTCAAGGGGCCAGTTCTTTTCAAGCCGGTCATTGTTCACTGAGTTGTGCTCCCCCATGACTCTTAGTTGTGTTCAAAGTTCCTCTCTTAGTTAACCACAGAGGCTTAAGCCTCAAAGCTTGTTCCCTTTAACCTGAAGTAGATCACCATGGTGACCAGTGATGTATGTCTAACCTGCTCCAGAGCGAGTTGAATTCACTGGATTGGTTAACAGACCACCCACAGAATATTTGAAAAAATGACCGAGTGTTCCTACAGAGCCCTCACAGGTTCATAAAGACTGTAACTATTGTAGAATGGTGGAAACAAAAACTGCACAAAGAACACATTTTTGGAATCAATATAAGAATAATTCCTTGTCATACAAGCACATGCTCAAATGACATGAAATCTGAAAATACATACTACAAATGTATGGACAGCAGAATATTACAACTGTTTGCAGAATCATATTGAAACAGGAAACGCTTGCCATAGAGTTAGAAGAATGCAGTAGTGTAACATATTATTGTATGCCTACTGTAATCTTGATTTGTAACAGTGTCAGAAAAACTACGATGGAAGGCAAAGATATGACTATAAGTAAGAATGCTGCCACACACTGGTCAGCCACAACATTAAGACCACCTGCCGAATATTGTGTAGGTTACACATTTACTGTCAAAACAGCTGTAACCCACTGGGCTATTGGGTGTCCTGTGAGACCAGGATGTTGGCAGTGGATCCTTTGGATCCTGTGGATTGTGGGGTGGGGCTCCATTTGTTTGGGCTCAGGTTGGAGCCTGGGTCAGTGCTCTTCGTTGTGTTCTTTGAGTCTGGACAGTTTTGGGGATGTGGCAGGGTGCGTTGCTCTGCTGGGGGAGGACACTGGTGCTGGAGAGTGACATTGCCATGGTTAATGTGTTTGGTCTGCAATGTTTAGGTGGGTGGTCCACACATATCGCCCATACATCGAGGCACGGTAGTGGCAGCATCATGCTACGCGGGTGATCCGGCAGCAGCGACATGAAGGCTGGTCAAAACTGAGGGAAGGAGGAATGCAGCCATATATAAAGAGGTCCTTGAAGACATTGTGATCCACAGTGCAGAGAGCTGAGACTGAAAGGTTTACCTTCCTGCACGGCAATCACTCAAAGCAAATAAACAAGACAACACTAGAGTGGCTTATAGTCAAGTCTCTGACTGTCCTTAAGCAGTCCATGAAAAGCCTGGAACTTAATCCCATTGAACCTCTGTGGAGACAAAATAAATTCATTCCAACATAAAGACTGCATCACACATATACAAAGAAGTATGGTCTACCTCACTGTTTCCTTCAGAGGAAGCTGCAACAGAAGTTGCAGTTTTTTCAGTGCAGAATCTGACAAAAATATACAGAGGAGTAAAATGAGAAAAATAGAGTTGGTAGAGATGGAAACTAAACAGATTTTATACTCCAATACTTTAAATACATCAGCGTTAATAGCAATAAATTAAATCCTGTGTCTCAGGGTAAGTTCTTCTGAGTTTAGGTACCTCCTCAAAATTTAAGACTGTTCATTTTTAAAAAAAATGAAATTCCTCTTCGTGACCCCAGATTTTAAAAACAACATTAAAGATTTTCTCTAATATTGCTGATCTAAAGCATCAAAACAAACAAATATAGTGTGCACAACAAAACCCATAAAAGGAGAATTCTAGTTAACATTGATTTATTTCTCATTAATGGGGCTAATGTGGCTGTGTGTCATGCTAACTTTGTACTCTTCACCATCACTAGAGGGACTTGAGCAAATAAGGAGTTGCAGAAAAAAAGCATATTCACTGCAGCTTTCAAAACACAAACAATATTTTGCATAAATCATTTTAATTATTTGTGTGACTGAACATAAAGACAGAAAAAAACTCCCGAAGGTTAACCCCCAAGGGTTTTTCAAACTCAGACATGTTCCTTTTTTTTGGATTGCTGGAGGGAGCTCATGCTAGTTACCCCATAAACTTCACTGAAAAGTTGTTTGTACCACAAATCTTTACAAGATTGAAGAGTGTAATGTTTGCATGGCATTTAAAGTCACAATATCTACATTAATAGGAAATACAATAATATTCTCATTGACGTGCTCATTCAGTAGTTAGATAATTGGGCACCTAATATGTGGATACAAAACAAAAATGAGTATAATCTTGTTAAATACCATCAACATGTTAAATGATTCAAAACTGTATCACCTACAGTGATTCATTTTAATTTGAAGTGTACTGACATTTTCACTCCCATCTAAAAACTCTAAATTAGTAAACACTGATGCTATTGAAATATGAGGTAGATTCAGAAACAGAGTTCTAACTAAAAAAACAAGTAAAACTAAATATTTAGTTTTTATTGTTCAGACTGAATATTTTCAGATCCAGATGGTTAGAGAGTTTAGGGATTCCAGGGAACAATGCTAAGTGTTTTTTTTTAAATGACCTTCAGAGTTTTTCAAATACAGTCAGTAAATAATCTTTTAGAGAAACCAGTATGTGCTAATAAATGATGACCACCAACTGTAGTTAATAAAACTGATAATGGATGTATGAAAGTAAAACCCACAAAAACTAAATAAAACAGAAACAGAAGTGGGTAGATCAACCTGCTGTTGAAATCAGCTTAAAAATAAGACAGTCCAGCTTGTTTTTGTACATTGGGAAGGAGAGGAAGTGGTTTGGGACCCTTGGAGGTCACATCTGGTTGCTGATGTTGGCAACATCATGCAAAAAACAACACATTTTACGATTACAACACTTCATTTGAAATCCACTGTGGAGTTGTACAGAGACAAAATTGCAACATTTTTTGTCACTTTCCTAAAACTTTACTTGTTTGCGTCTCTGTTGACCAAATGTATCAGTTGTATTGGATTGACTGTGTGACTGAGTAAAAGAATTAAAGTTGATCAAAAAGATACTATTATATTGGAAAATCAGAACAAGTAAAGAACTGTTTTTGTGTCTGACAGATGTTCCACAGAAGAAAGTGCAGCTCTGTGTTTTTTATTATTTTGATTTGTTTTGTTTTGTTTCTTGAGGTCATCTAGACAACTGAAAAAGTTGGACTGATTACTAAAATCAAATAGATTACTGCCTCATTTAAAACAGCCAAAGGAAGACTTCTGGAGCTAAGTAAAACTTCAATTATCTGCTTCAGGGACACACACCATTGTCACATTATAATATTCCAGAGGAGCAGAGCGAGATGAGCGTATAAAGACAGTGGTAGAGGCTGAGGGCTTCATTTCTGTCATTCCCACACTGTGGCGCAGATCAGTCAACAGCGCTCTGGTCTGGGTGTCGGGGGCGTGCCAAGTGCACTCAGCCGGGGCATCTCACCACTGACTCACTTCAATATGGAATGGAATGAGAAAGGAGACATTAGCATACATTATAGGGGGATATGTTGTGTTGGAGGTTGTGACAATTATGGCCAGCCCGTTTGGGGAATTCTGTGGTGAGAATACAGTTCCTCACCAATCCTTGTCATTGTCTAGAACACACATTGTTATTGCCTGGAAATATCCTGCCCAGATCATATGACAAGTCTTTTGATTTGAAGCCAGCTTGTGATAGAGAAGCTCTGTGGCATCGGACCAGATGGACCAGTCCTCGCTATCTATGTGCATTTGTGAGCCCTTGGGACCTATAACTACACCGCAGATTACAAATCACTTAAAGAAAGTAAAAGTAACATTTCACCGGGTAGATAAAATGACAGTAAGGCTATGGGATATATACACAGAGGAAATAAAATCAGTAAAATTTATAAGGTCATTTTCTTCTTTGGACCACTTTTGGTAAGTCCTGACTGATGCATACTTCACAGGATCTGCTCTGTGATGCAGGTTTGGAGTGAAGACTGACCTACTGTTGCCAAGTTAGTCACTACTTTGGATGCAGATTCTAGAAGAGGACTGACGGTTCCAAAGGAGCTTTAAGAGGAGAAGGAAATTGTACCAGAGACACCATATTTTAATGAACTGTGTGAACTGATTTGATTGTGTCAGTATTCAAAACACCCATTTAATTACAGAGGAAAGAATGCTTAAAAGAATAGGTCTGAAGCACAAAGACTTCACCTTACTGTGCTGTTTTAATAGAATAGTGCTCAATCCACTGAGACTGATCAGCAGTGCAGCTGTGTATCTGCACCTCAAGCAATCAGGCCTCCACAACAATTTGACTCAACAATCATCAAAACCAATGTGATTGACTCTTGCCTGGTTGTTGCTGACCCTGTCAGAAGGCTTCTCCTGTGCAGTCATTGGATGACTTTTAAATCTCTGTAACTCGGTATTGCCGGGTTCCATCCACCAGCCAATATCATGATGTATGGCCTGTCTGAAATACACGTGGGATGGTTGGATAGCAACAGAAACCATCTCCCTCTACAACTTTTTGATCCCACATTCGTGGCCACTTCACGTCATGATTGGCCAGCTGTTCAGAGGGTGTGAGACAACCTGGGTTTCAGCTTCTCTACCCTGTTGCATTGTGCGTTTTTGGTTTTGTGTTTGGTTCCTTTTTTCGTTCTCCCCTTTTCACTCTGCAGTTTGAGGCTACGGGTGTGACTTGGCTCCACTGGCAGCAGATGAAGCACACCTGCAGTTCATTCAGTTTGTTAACCCTTCTATAAAACCTTGGCTCTTCTCCACTCTGGTGCCAGATTGTTCCACTCCCTTGGGTGGTGCTACAGTGACTCTAGCATCTTTCCAGAGATTCAGACGACTATTTCTGTCTCAAGGGCTGTCGTGATTCCAACTTACTTGATGTCTTTTGCTCTCCCATGTAGATCCTCCTCTGTACCTCACTGCCTGACATCTAATCAACGCCACTTTAACATGTTAACAGGCTCACATAATACGAGTTAAGCATGTCTGTGTTTACTAATTAGGCATACACAGTTAAAGCTAATGGGAATGTTGCTAGTTTTGCACTGTGATGTGTTGGAGGATCACCAGATTACATGGGATAACATGAATGTCCAAGTCAGTTGAATTACATTTTTCATTTCTGTTTCAATTGTGTAGCTAAATTCACAACACAATTAATTTCAGAGCAATGTGCATAGACAAGTCAACATTTTTTGATCACAACTGGAAAAAAAACCTCTTCTCTAACATAATGAAACCTCCAGTCTTAGCCAGGTTTACAGAGGGTAGACATCTGCCTCGACTGGTAGGGGTGAGGAGAGTGCAAAGGGTGAAAAGAAAAAACAAGAAAAAAATAAATCCTGAGGAGGTTGGTGGGATCAGAAATGCAGTTGCAGAACAGGAACTACAGGACAAAACCAAACTCACTCAAAACACAAGCAAGACAACAGTTAAGAAGTGCCACCAATCCTGCACATCTGAATAAACCATTAGGATTAAAAGTCATGAAAAAACATCTTCATTCATTTTTTTATTTTCTACTAATTTAAGTTAATGAAAAATGCTAAATTAGAAACTGCTTTGACATTTCCAAGTCCAAATATTGACTTTTCAAATGGATAAACAAGCTGTTCTTGCAGTTACCTGTTATTCAAGTGTCTGTTCAGTTTAGCATCGCGACCCAGATGCTGCTGAACATACGTGTAGTTTTGGGATGTTGCACGTTTACAGTTTCCATTGTTCAGTGTACTTTCATACAATCAGATCCAATGTGATTATGAGAATCTTCTCACAACAAGTAAGAAGAAATTTACATTACAAAGTCAGTCACAGACTACAGCACTATACAGGCTCCACTCAGCCATTTTCCACTTGGTAAAACTTACCTGCCATGCGTGACACCTTCATTCATGACCCTTACATTCCATTACATGCAACCAGCGGCGTGCTTTTCTACTTGACTGCTATTGGTTTATCTTTCTCTCTCTCACATATAGACTCGGTGGGCAGTACAGCGCCCTTCTTCCAGCTGCTGTAGAACTTCCAGCACCATACAGGAGCTCACAGACATCAAAGACATGATGCAGTTAAGAGAAAATAAGATGATGAGAGAGTAGAGGAGAGGAGGGGAGGAATGCAGAGAGACAAAGAGAAGGAGGGAGGCGGAGAGAACAAAGGTTAAGAACAATGAGAACTAAACAGGGGGGATGAGAGGAGAGATTAGTGATGGAGGCAGAGGGAACACATACAATACAATGGGAGGTAAAGCTACAAAAACAGCGATCTGCACCACAACAGAGGAAGTATAAAGAGTCTATTCAAACAACTCTAATTATTAGAAACTGTGACTTCTTTGTTTTTGCACTTTAAACAATAGAATGTTTTTTAAGGTGCTAAAATATTTATTAATGTTTTTGCACAGTTGTAGAAAGAATGTTGGAAGAAAGTTTGTAACTCTACACATCAGCTGACTGAGGACAGTTCAATTCTTCAGATTTTGCCACACTGTCTGTCTGAGACAATCATTTATTACTGTCTTTAAGACTTTCTCTACAACTGTCTGCTGCCATTTCACTGTCAGATCAATACAAGCCCTAAGACGTCCTGCTCCATCAATCCCAATCTTCAGCATCATTCCTTACTGCTGCTCCTATCCCACCAGTGTCGACTTCATTTTGGAATTTTCTGTACAACTCACGGCGTTACTACCGCCTTAAAGTATAATTCTGGTTTATTTTAACCTGACCTATTGTTGCTCTATGGGTCATGCTAACTTTGCACTTTCCCCTTCCACTGTAGAAACTTGTGGAAACATACAAAAAATCATATATCACAGCTTTTTTACATATAATTTGTTTTCCAATCTGACTGAAAGTAAACACATTAGTAACCTGGAATTGCCCACATGCACTAGGAATCTCCATCCGGGGAAACTTGCCACAGACATAAACACCATGCATATCCATCCATGTATGTGCAGTACGCATGTTTTTTCCTTGTTAAAACACCTTTATTTTATCCTACAGAGAACTGAGTTGAGTCTGTCCAGTCTTGGTCTTTTCTTCTGGTTGATTATGTAGAAATGAAACACCGTCTCTGGGAGGATGGCAATGTGTTCCAAAGCTGTAGATTCATTAGTTGTTGTTGCACAGCTGGGATTACTCGAATCCATGGACACATGGAGATTTTCCAAGTCTGGCATCAACAGGTCCTTTCTGCAGAAAACAGTTTCTTCCTCTGACAGCAGCAGAACAGCGAGTGCAGGAAAAAAAAACAGATTTGCGAGTTATGCTGTTGTTCAGGTCATCCTTGTGTCTTTGTGTCTCTATCTGCATCCTCTGTCTCAACTTCAGCTGCATGTAGCTCCTCGTAATCCTCATAATGGTCCATTGGGGAATCAATCTCTGCTTAGCTGAGTTTCCAGCTTCAAATGTGAACCAATGTTCAGAATGAATGAATAAATATGCAGAGTTACGGGGTTAGTTGGTCAGAACTCTGAGATGTAGATTGCTAACAAAGTTAGCAAAATGGCTGCTCCAGGTGGTCAATTAAAGCGTGTCTCTTTATTTCTCTTTATGAATCTCTGCAACAAAGAGAGAGTTAAAACTTCACATAATATATCAGTGTTTGTCAGACTGTCGATCCTTCACACTGTATGTTGCATTATATAACTGGACAGATTTCTGTGAAAATGCAGACAGAAGGTGTTTAGAGACAGATGTTAGTCTACACAATGCAGCACATTCTCACTTCCAGTGTAGTTAAGAGACTAAAACACAAACAAACAGAACTGGTTAACCTCCTCATTACTGAAACACAAAACAATAATTAGAATTATAATGCTCATTGTTATTGATCAAGGACTTTTCCAGAACTGTGTAGAAAATGCTTTCACATAGATAAATTCACATAAAATTGCTAAAAACGGGAAATTAAAGGGACAGCAAGAAAAGAAAATCCACCAATAAATAATAAAGTTCACATCAGTTCAGTCTAGAAATACTGGCTTGTGATTGAATGTCTTCCTGTTTCAGTCAACTTGCGGTTTCCATCCATGTCTATCTGGACTCGTATGATACAGATGTAGTGATTACTTTGAAGGAATTTAATAAAAAATATTATGGGGTCACACTGACCGTGACCTTAGACCACCAGACTCTAATCAGCTCATCTTCGAGTCCAAATGCAAATTTATGCAAGAGTTAATGAAATTCCCTCCAGGGATTCCTAATCACATTTACAGGAATGGAAAGCTGTTGAAGTCACAGCAACCTTGACCTCTGATCTCTTGGATATAAAACATTCTCACTTCGCCATTTTTCCTGTTGGATATTTGTGTGAAATTTTGTCATAATTCATGTAATGAATTCTCAGATTATGGCCAAAAACGTGTTTTTTTTTGTGTGTTTATTTTTTTTTAGCTACATGCGACCTTTGACCTCTGACCACCAAATTCTAATCAGTTCATCACTGAGTCTAACTGAGCATTTTGTACCCAATATGAAAAAAAATAATTCCCTCAAGCATTTCAAAGATATTACATTTGCGAGAATCGGACAGACATCTAAGCATGTGTTGTGGCTGTGTGGTATGTACGATAAAATAATGATCCATTCAGTGTGAACATTTTGTGATGGTTGTGAACATCTTGCAAATGCAGTAATTACAAATTCCTGCCGACACAGTGATTAAAAGAAAAAAGTTATCCCAACTGCGGTATGTTTTCACAAAACATTCTGCCAAAACACTAAGTTTTACGCTAACTTGTTTTTCAGGACTCATGATTGATACAAGGCCCCTTTCAAATTTCAACAAAATACCAGTGGTTTGGTTTGAAATTGGTCCATTCATTAAGAATCACTGTCGGGCCATTTTCAGTTATAAGAATGTCAACAATATATTCTTCTCTGCTGTTGTTTCTAAGTTTATTGCCACAAAATAAATCATCACCTATGTTTTCTTAAAATTACACCGCTTGGGTGCTTTAGGTATCCTGATTAGTTACAAAATGGACTTCTTAGAGAATATAAACACACACAAAAAAGTCCCATTGTGGCCAAGCTGACAGTACTCTTTTTCTATTTTTTCTCTTGAGGCATAGAAACAGTTCAGAATAATTCCTGAATTTCAAAAGCGTAAAAAACTACATGTTGTGCCTATTACTTCCCCGAGTTGGGCTTAGAGACTAATTATGTAGCTAATTTAGGAGAATTACACATTTCCACAACACCTGCAATGTTTTTGTACAGTTCTCATGGTGTCAACTGTTTAGGAAAGATGTGCCAGTTTAGTTGAACATTTCTTGTGAAATTTAACAAACACCCTTTCATATCAGTTTAGGAGTGTTTGTTTTAACAAACGATGAAACGACAGATGAAGACAGACTGTATAATGTGACTGCATGGCTTCCAGGTTCTAAGCAGGGTGCATGATGCTGACATAATGCTTTCCCAAACCCCTTAACCAAGCCTTAAACATGAACAGTGGCAGCATACAACAGAAGTAAGTACACCTTTGAGCAATATTACTTAAATGTCAAATGATTTAAAATAGCAGTACTTTTCTATACCTGTATTATTTCCAGTTTGACAAGTAGAATGTTTCCTCTTATGAATAATCAAAAAAAAAAAAAACATTTAAAAAGACTAATATGAAACTAATAAACTGCAGCTAGACATTAGTGACACCAACAGAGGGGTGTATGGGGAGACAAGAAATGCATAGAGGCACTTAAGTCTGGAGGTGTTTTGCATCTCTGCAGTTTGACATTTTAAATGAATTAACTCCACTCTGACCAAGGACAAGCTGCATTCCATTCTTCAGATTCATGCTCCATTCTCCGGTTTGCATCTTTGTGGAGAAGGATTCATATTGCAGCAGGATAATGAGCCCAAACACACCTCAACACTTTGACGTGAAGACTAGAGGAAACAAAGTAGTGTTAGCTGTAAAGGACTAACTACCTGACTACCAAAGCCAAACATTCCTGATACCACAAGAACCTCTTTGGATCTTTGTCACATCATGTTGAGAAAACATGACTTGTAAGATTTGAACTAGTGAAGTCCATGCAGCTCAAGAAATGCTGTCATTTAAGCAATAAGGGGCAAACACACACTGAGATATTCTTGTTTCCTTGATGCTGATATTATTTCTAATTTGTATTAAAATCAAGATAAATCCAGAATTGAAGCATCTTTACTAGTGGCCTCAAACTTTTGTAATCCAACTGTATTTCCAGGTAACACTACAATAGAAGTCAGGACTACTGAGAGATTCTCAGGAAGATATCACAGCTACATTGACCCCGCTGCAATAAACTCAAAAGTATTTCTCAACCCCTGTACTACAAACCCACGGATGAGCTCCTGTAGCACAAACTGCTGAAAACCTTAACGCTGACTATGATAGGAAGATGTCAGAACAAACAGTGCATCACAGCTTGGTGTGCATGTCGCTACATAGCAGCAGATCGGTCATGGAAAGTGTCTACATGAAGCAATAGAGGAAGGTGGCCTGATGATATTTTCTTTTTCTCTTGGCTTGTTTAGCCTGAAAGAGATGGCAGCAGGATACACAACAGGAAGAAGGCAAACCAGCAGTGTGATGTTCTGGACAATGTTCTGCTGGGGAAAACTGGGTCCCACTTTGGTAAGTACCACCTCAAAAATGTTGCAGAACATTCATAGAAACAGTGTTCCCTGATGGCCCTGGCGTCTTTCAGCAGGATAATGGGGTTACACCATATGTCACAAGTTGTTCATGAAGTGTTTGACAGTCATGACAAAGAATTCAAAGCCTCCAGATCTTAATTCCAATCAGGCATCTGTGGGATGTGTTGGGAAAGCAAGTCTGGCTGACGGAGACTCTTCCTCACCACATCCAGGACTTAGAGGATCTGCTGCTAACATGTTGGTGTCAGATACCACAGAACATCATCAGAGGTCTTGTGGAGTCCATTCCTCAATGGGTTAGAGCTGTTTTTACTGAGATCCTCTCAGTCTGATCTCCAAATCATTGCCTCCTTCCACCACTGTAAGATGAGTGAGGACTCCAGCCAGTGGTAGTGGGTGCAGCAGAGGCAGCGTTTAATTAGCTGCTTGTACATAAAAGATCATCACTGCCTGAACAGAGGTGTTAATTGCAAGACTAATCAGATTAACCTTGGCAATATTAGAATGGTGAAGGTTTTGGGGAGCCGCTGGGGTCACAACGGCCTATAAAGGTGAAGTATACCAGTACCATTTTTGTGTTTATTGGAATTCACAAAATCTTTTAAAAGTCTTTAATTTGTCAGTTTTCATCAGTGACCAAAGCGCTAAATAAAACATAAGGACACAATAAGAGCTATACAGTACTCAGCAGTGAACAGATATATTGCACCACTTTGACAGACACAAAACAAAATCAATGTGTAAGAGATAATTGAGTGTCAAATATAAGTATGACAAATGTTTTGTATTAACAAAATGAAGACAAGTTGCACATGTCAGCAGAAGAATCTGAATGCTTGGTGTCAGGATAAGTGAGGAACTGCAGCCTTCTGACAGTCAGCTGAGGTTCAGGTTCTGGTGCAGCTTAGTACCATAAAAAAGTATATGAAAAACACATCATCGTATCACTTTGCGTGTTGTCATTACACATGTTTTCCTTTTTGTGTCATTTGATGGCATATAGTTTGGATGAATGACACCACATTCATCACCTAGACCCCCAACACGGAGTATGTCATTTAAGTGTAGTAAAATAACAAGCAAAAACTTTAAATGCATAGACATGCTGTTTATACCAATGCTGTACTTAGGTATATGGTGTGACCGTTGTGCTCTTTGTAGAACTTGCCATCTGCACAAAAGATCATATCTTTAGGTGTAAAATCATGATCCACAATCAAGATTACAACTTTCACTGCAGGTTTAGTTGTACTCAAGTAATCAGTTGTGCTTATGGTTGCCTGGATCCAAAGCTGTCCCTTCGTAAGTCTCTGGAACCTGTTTACGCTCTGATTTTATTCTGGAAGCTGTGGGCAGAAATGGTGGCTTGTATTGCAGCAGCTTTGATGCTCCTGCCAGGTTACTGGTCGATTCTTCTTCATCCACCATACTAGCTTCTGGTTGCAAAATTAGCTTCCAGGCTGCTGTTGTGGCAGTCGGCATGTCATTCATCTGCCTTCCCAGTTAGTCTTTTGTTGGCAGTGAGTTATGTCACCTCACATACATTTAATAACATCCTTGCTCTGGTTCGCATACTCCGTGAGCTTTGCATATAGGCACCTGATCCAATTATCCAACTGCTGTAGTTGCCAACTGGAGTGGCCCTCCAGTTCACAGCAGATCTTCTAGGAAGCAGATCAAGGACGACTGTCACCAGATGCAGTCTACGATGGCTTGACTTGGAGTCAGTCTGCAGGATGAGCAGCTTATTGCAGAAGCAACTGAAAGACATTGAGGACTGAGGCCTGGACTGAAGGTAGGGAAGCAAGAGAAGCAACTAGTCTATGGACATGATGGGCCAGTGCATTGAATATAAAATCCTTCCATACAACACCCTTCATGATGTTATCTGGATGATTTATCTTACAGCAGAACATTTCCCAAATCAAGATTATCCAGCTCTTCCTCTTTGTACATAAACCCAACCACCCTCTGAAGACTCTAGTGCAGTATGTAAATATTTAGCTTCATTCACTTAAGAAATAAGTCATCTTTTGACATAATTATGCCAGGAATTGCAATGGAAACTGCAACATAATTAGGATTGCAATGTATTAATAATTATGACTGCAATTTCTAGGAGACAGGCCTGTGTGTGTACAGTTCAAATTGGTTTACATATTTTCTGTCAAATGTTGTTTTTATATGACATCTTAAGAAGCCAGCTCATTAAAAGCCTTTTTTTAAAAAAAACAAACTGTTAGCAGACATTGTTTCATGCAGAGAAAAGCTGTTAAACAAGCATTCATTCTGAACAGGATTTTTACAAGGTCCTGTTCTCCCAGCCCACTCGGGAAACAACCAGCTGTTACAGACCAGATCTACAAAGCGGACTCACTGTCATGTCCTGCAGCTGTTCCCTCACAGTCTAGCTGAGCATCTTTGTGTCTCGCAGCAGAATACGGTGCAAAAAATATAGCATTTTGTTGCTTCCTTCTGTGTACATTCTCCAATCCAGTTTGGCACTGGTTTGTTGTGAAATCTCTTCTCTTATTATTGAGTACAACTCTCTCCTCAAACCAAAAAACCAGCACAGCAGGTGTTGATGCTGGTGTCTCCCTCATAAGGCAAATATGACTTTTCATTCCCGAGCACTCGGTAGAGGGCTGCAGAAATGACAGAGTCCTTAGTTTAGAGTTCAGATAATGATGCAGCTCTCTCTTCATCTTTGTCTCTCTGTCTTTCTGTCTGTTATTACATCTGTCAGATTCTCAAAAGCCACAGCACTCGCATCACAAAATAACAGCAAGAGCTACCAGCCGAAAGTGCAGCGTCTTGGAAGCAGTTATGGGTTCATGGTCCCCTCTCATAAGCAGGAAACAGTGAGGCATGATGGAAGTTAATGAGCTGTCGCACTCTGTTCTCTGCAGCGCTCCAGGAAAGGGCTTAATGGAGAACTGCACTTCTTTCTATCTATCAGTCTTCAGAATATTCTCTCACTCCTTCCCCGCTCCTTTCAATTTCATACTCCAATCTTAATGCTGCTCTCCTCTCCAGTTCTGTCTCTCTTCCCCGTCTCATTCCTTGTCACCTCCCCCTCTTCCCCCAGCTCCCCGTGTTAAGCACTCAGACTTCCTCACTCTTTCCTCTCTGACCTTCTCCCTCCACCCTCGGCATCAATTTATCTTGTCTGATGAGAGTTTGCAAAGTGGATCTCGATAGAAAGCAGCTGGGGATCCGTGTCAAGGCTCAACTCTCTTGGCGCTATCACAGTGCACTGCCAAAGCACCACTTTTCACTTCCCAAGGATAAAGGGGAAATTAGTTTCTGCAGATGGAGTGCCAAAACTAGCTGGCAAATACAGTAACAGCCCGCATGCAGCAGGTGACTTCACACTGTCACATGGTGAAAATCAACAGGAAAAACTCCGGTACAGTAGGAATCAAATGAGCATTCCTTAATTCCGATCATTTCCAACTTTCTTATGTAATCCCTTAAAGAAATGGTAATGTTTTCAAATGTAGCACTTCATTTTTCATGCACAGCACGATATTTCCAGAGTTACAGTCTGACTGGAAAAGCCATCAGCTTGCTATTATCTGCAGATTAAGGCAGAGACGTGTGCACCTGAGGCTACTAAAAGTCAGCAGAAAATCTTTATTTCTATCATTAGTAACTACTTTATTTTTAACATTTGGTCGAATTACTATATGTTATGGGGAAAGTTTTTCTCATAGTGACAAACCCACAATTCTGCAGTTCCACACCCCCAAAATTTCCTTTTTGGGCATATCAACCATATGCACAAAGAGCTCAATACAAAAACCAGTTTTATCACATTTAATCCATAGTAACTATGTGTTTACGGCTTCTTATGTCTGCTTGCCTGACATCAGGGGCCAGATGCATAATACTAAATTGATTTACTGATAAAATAGTTCAGTGGGGCTCTTTGTAATTTGACAGTTACCCTGTAAAAACCCTGAATCAGTCACTCCAGGAATTTGCGATGTTGCGATCACAACAATTATCACAAATTCAACCAATCTTCATGAATTCTGCACAACCTTGCAATTTTGTCCAATCACCGCAACTTTTCAATAGTTTTGTCCCGCCTCCCGTGAGTTCCACCAATCATAGCAGTCCAACGTAATGCACGTACGTCACTGAATTCACTTCCTTGTTTCTGGTTTGAAGATGCAGACATGTCCCATTCTAATGTCTCTCATTTACCAACAGAAATTACTGCTGAAGACGGTGAAAAACAATTCCTGATGTTCTTCACCAAAGCAGAGCTAAACTGTTTTACACCCGTGAAATATTGTAGTGGAATACAAACAAAAATCATCGACTGACAAACACTTTTCTACCTGCAAACATATTACACAGATATGTCCACATATGATTCATTCAATAGTAAATGATCATTTAGTGCCTTAAATCTACCAACCACTTCCTGTTAAACCAGTATCTGGCTGCTGCTAGTTTCCCACCGTGGTGTACCAGCTGGTGGAAATGGGTTGGAGCGTGTTAAAGAATTAGTTTAGGAAGAAATATTGTCTATTAAAATGTTGAAACATGTTCTAAAAGCTGAAAAAAATGCATTTTTTTTGGCAATTGTCACTATCTCCTGCAATTTCATTGCAACAAATGTGCTTAAAAGATTGCACCACACCACAATTTTTTTTTAGAAAAGCTGCTGCGAATTCAGGTATTTTAGAACACAATGAAAAAAGCGAGTGAAATCCAGGAGGGACTGCTAAGTGCTCCCTTTCCAACACTGTTGGAATTATCGATGACTCAACTTCATTAAGTACAGAAGTACAGAATTAGCTTAAAAATAGAAATATGCGTTGAACTAAGAACCTAGTACCTAGCAGGCATTCATGGGGCTACATTGATATGCTGTAAATCCACTGTACATTTTAGTACAAAACAGTTGTTTGTGTTTGTTTGTTTTTTTTAAAAAATATGTCTATATGGTGCTTTAGATTCTTTGGAAGCAACCCTGTCACCTAAAAATTACATTCATAAACACTAAACTTCATTCACAGTTTGGCTGGATTTTGTTCCAGAGTCCTAGAATTTTACCAGAAGACCTCTGCTGGAGAATTCTAATGACAAGATTTTTGTCACAAATTGTGGGCAATATGCAAGATTAAGTTGTTGGGGCTAAATAATCAGTTGAGCATCATGAAATACTGAAGGAATACCCCCAAAAAGTCACCCTGCATGTTAACGCTACAGGTTTTTTGTACATTGCACACCATGCAGCCTGGATGAACAACACCCTCTCCTTGACCTTAACCATTTCTCGTGTCATTTTAATGCTGTAAAAATCACATGTGAGAAGGTTAAAATGCATTGACGTGAGATGCGCAGTGTGGCTTCAGTGGCGTCTTATTTGTATGAAATCCCAAGAACGGGGACCTGTAAACAAACAGGTCAAGGGAAGCAATGTTGATGAATGGGCTCTGTTCGTTTCCCGGTAGCCAAGCTAACATAACTCTCCCTGTCTTTAAGTGTTGTTGTCCTTGAATCAAATGACCCTGAAGGACTGATGCTTGTTCCTCAGATTTCCATAACACAAATGTATTTACATCACCTCACAGTGTAGCCCGACCACCTCCAAATGTGGTCTGCTTGATCCCTGTTATAGTGCATTCTATGCCTATCCAAACCTACACTGATATGCATTATCCTTTATCCAGACATAGATTAGATATACCAGCTGTACATGTTGATAACGGAGCTCACTGATTTTTCTCACGCTCTACTCTTCACCGGTATGTAAATGCTGATTCACGAAACCCAACAGTCTTTAAGGAGTGCAGCACTGCAGCACTTCCAAGCTGAGATAGAACACAATTAGAAAAGAAACGGTGAGATTTTATATTTTTCGACTTAATTTTTGCTCATCCATATGTCCCCAATCATTGGAATTGGATGTAGAAATGTCTTTACAGTACATCAAACATCTGTTTATATTCATTGATTATTATTTATTAAACGTGGGTAAATCTGTCTAATTAAGCAGAAAGAAGCACACAGAGGAAGCTATTCTCTTTTCAGCTTTAACTTTCTAATAAAGCCACCTTATCTTCAAAGAAATTAATTGGGAAGCAGCAACTGTCAGATTTCCATTCTGAGGCCAGGGTTCATGTTTATATTCCAAAGGGAATTGCATCATATTTAAACTTCTATAGAGACATCACTGCTGCTGACAAATTACCAGCTGATGACCCCCATGGAGGTTAACTTGCTGGAACAGTAACTGGGAGCTCTGAACTGGGACAAAAAAGTTGTTTGCCATGGTTAAGCTGGGGGGCTTAAGTTCAGACACCAAGAGCAGGAGCTGTTAAACTCAGTTTGTTTTAATGTAACAAGTAAATGGAAGCTCGAGCTTGGAGGGACCACTTGAAACCTGGAACTGTGGCCTGGTTTGGTTAGTTGGAGCCTGGAACTATGGCCTGGTTTGGTTAGTTGAAGCCTGGAACTGTGGCCTGGTTTGGTTAGTTGGAGCCTGGAACTATGGCCTGGTTTGGTTAGTTGGAGCCTGGAACTATGGCCTGGTTTGGTTAGTTGGAGCCTGGAACTGTGGCCTGGTTTGGTTAGTTGGAGCCTGGAACTGTGGCCTGGTTTGGTTAGTTGGAGCCTGGAACTATGGCCTGGTTTGGTTAGTTGGAGCCTGGAACTGTGGCCTGGTTTGGTTAGTTGGAGCCTGGAACTATGGCCTGGTTTGGTTAGTTGGAGCCTGGAACTGTGGCCTGGTTTGGTTAGTTGGAGCCTGGAACTATGGCCTGGTTTGGTTAGTTGGAGCCTGGAACTGTGGCCTGGTTTGGTTAGTCGGAGCCTGGAACTGTGGCCTGGTTTGGTTAGTCGGAGCCTGGAACTATGGCCTGGTTTGGTTAGTCGGAGCCTGGAACTGTGGCCTGGTTTGGTTAGTCGGAGCCTGGAACTGGGGTTGGACCAAGCAGGGCAGAAGGAAATGTTGAGGACAACCAGACAGAGAAGGAGAGCAAATGAGGCGGACAGATGAAGCATGACATCCAGAAACAGAATCTGAAGCATACGTCAAACTGCAGCTACAGGAGGTGAGGCAGAAAACCGCATTACTGATGACAGTAAAGAACAGGAAATGACTGGAAGTGTGAAGGACTGCATAAAGAAAAACTGTGGCTGGGTCCGAAATCAGTCACTACACACTATATAGCGAATTATCTGGTATATTCCCCATTGTGCAGTACTTCTGAATGGAAACTTGTTATGCTAACTTGTTAAGCCCCTAAATAGTGCACTCAAAGTATCCTACAATGCACTGTGAAAAGTATTTTACAGCCATTGGTCACTAACCAGGCAACATGTACCATTATGCATTGTGGTAAAGGAGAATGACAGATGAATGAGAGCCAATTGAAGATTGGTGGCATTTCCAAGGATTTCTCTCGGCTATTTTTTTCATAGTATTAACACATATTTTGTTGTGTTAAAATGTGCTTTCTATGGGATATATCTCTATTTTTTATGTGTAGCCTGAATAAATGACAACAGGCCCAACATAAAACCATGAGTGATAATGGCAAAATCTGAAAATTACTCAAAATAAGTGGTATTAATATATTTAATAGAAGCAGAGCGATGATCACAACACAAATAAAAAACTTATCTTCACATACTAATTTTGGAAAATACGCTTACATAAACTACACATAAACATAGAATGACATCTAAAACACACCAAGTCAGATTCACACATTTGACCTAATCAACTGACTTTAAATTTAAATTATTCAGTAGAGTAATGTTAGCATGAAGAATCCAGTTGGGTTCAAAATCTGATACTTGGACGTGATGAAAATGGTGCTATGGTTATCAGCAAATAATATGTTAAATCAGCATGATTCTTTTAAAATACTTTACTGTGACAAGCAGTAACTGAATTGAGGAAAAACAAGAAAATGACATCACCCGAGCTTCTTATCATGTGAAACCGACATTAAAATCAAGCAAATTCAAAGGATTATTCCCTAAACAGAGGCTATAGCAGAGAGCTGGGGATGAATGGATGATTTGAAATATTGCAACACAGGAGAAGGTCTGAAACAGGTTTGATGGTGCTAATGAAGTGCAGCTGATGACGCTCTGCTCAGGCTGCAGCTTACCTGTCTGCACTGCTGCCATAAAGCACAAGGACACAAGAATGAAGGAAAGTGCTGGCAAGGAAAGTCTGGAGGCAGAAATTGAGGGTGTGACATTGTTAACGATACAAAAATAGCTGGATCTGTCTCCGTTCCCCTGTAAAAACAGTTGCCGAGTGTGATATGACGACACCAATGTGGCCACACTTTTGGTTTATTCTAACCCTACAAATAAAACCATCAGCTACTGGGCTAGCAGCAGTCCAGCACTAATATTATGAGGATCTTTCTCTGCCTAAAATTAGCTGTAAATCACTGAGGGTAAAAACTGTTCTTCTGGAGGGAAAAAAATGCTAATTTTGAGAGGTGTGATGTAATTTCAGGTAAAGGTTATCTTCTTTGTTCAAATGAATCCCAGGAGGGAGGAGCTCATCGCCTCAGGGTTCACTTTTTTTTCAGGGCAGTCAGATCGGTTGCAGAACAAGAAGCGAATGCAGCCGAGGCTGAATTAACCAGAGTTCACAAAGGTTCTGTTCAACCATCTCTGCTTCTCTCTTCCTCCATTGCCTCTTTTTTCTCCCTCCTGCCTCATCCCCTCGTTCCTGCACACTCGCATTTACACACATTCGTATTCTTTTAACATGTCAGGCCGCTGCAGTCGGAGACAGAAAATGGCCGGTAATAAAAACGGCAGTGGGACTGTCAGTGTTTTTAATGAGCTGTAGTGTCACATAGATCTGGGGGCTTTTTGCTGTCCCCCGTGGGAAAGAAGACCTTGTCCTTTTAGTTTCACGAGAAACTTTTTAATGAACAAAGAGCCGGAACTTTATTCTCAGGTAGACTGCAGCTCGCCGTGCCCTCCCATCAGGGAAAGCAAAGTTCTTCCCAGTAGTAAAAACAGTTTAACCCGTGTTCCAGCACCAAGTTCTTCGGCAGAGATGTGTCAATATATTACATTTATATAAAAGGAAAATGAACTGGCTTTGAAAGTGCCATATCTTAAATTCGAGACTCCATTTGTGGAAGATACTGTAATGCATTCAGAGCAGAACAAATTAACATGTCACTCCCTCCTCTGTTCTCTTTAATCGAAAGCAAATGTTGCATGAAGTCAGACCGTGCGGCTTTGGGAGAACTCATTCTACTCGGCATCACCTTCGACGAAATCATGACAAATCAAATCCCTGCATGGTGCTGATGTACTTACATGTTCAACGTTCAGATATACAATAAGAACAAGCTAAAAAGTGGAGTTCTACACCTCGAGGAAGAGCTAAAGAGCAGATTTTTTCTCTGCTTAAGGAGGAAACACAGTGACAGGAGAAGAAAAGGTCCCATGCCTTGTTTCCATAAGTGCTAGAGGCCTGAGCTATTCTGGGACTGGAGCTGTGTGTTAATTTAGCATAGCTGTAGCCTGGTGAGACATCGGCAGACACACTTCAATCACTGTGCAGCTACTCTTTAATCCTAATCCTTGGCCTGGTGTGATGCACAGACACATTTCCCAAAATACTCCTGATCATCAGTCATATGTGGCTGTGGGCAGAGACATCTGAAATCGAATCTCGTGGAACATCAACCCTTGAGCACCTGGGTCATGCAAAACAAAGGGTGAAGTTTTCTTGTGTTTTTCTTAGAAGTTTCATTGTGTCTACACTGCTGTTCAAAAGTTTGGGGTCACTTAGAAATGCCCTTGTTTTTGAAAGAAAAGGAGTTTTTCTCAATGAAGATAACATTTAATTAATCATGAGTTCAGTATAGACATTGTTAATGTGCTAAATGACTATTCTAGCTGGAAACGGCTGATTTTTAACCACTTTGATGCACAACATGGGTCAAGAGATACCCATTTTCCATTGAATATGGGTCATTTTTGACCCATGTTGTGCATCAGAGGTTTAATGGAATATCTACATAGGGGTACAAAAGCCCATTTCCAGCAACCATCACTCCTGTGTTGGGTGCTGGTTCACTTCAAACTCTTGCCCAAAGTCCTCAAATGTTTTGTGCCAAGGCTCCTTGAGGTCTGATACCCTCAATAAGAGGCTGGCGTTGCGACTAGTCTTAGATTCAAAGAGTTTATAACCCCAGCATACTTTCTCAAATCCATAATTGTAGTCGAAATGCAACAGAATGTGTAAAATTCTCCTCTTCATGGAATGGTTCCTTCGGTCCAGTTGATTGTCTGAGTCCTGATCTCCATAATCCACATCAATTAAAAAAAAAAAAAGTTGTGTACAGTCATACCGGTAACTGACAAATACTCCAAAGAAAGTGAGTGTCTCCAAAGCCCTTACTCAATCAAATGCCATGAAAATATCCCAGTCTTGATCAAATGTATTCCAGCCCACTCTATTGTATGCTCTAATGCTACAATGTGTTAGCTAATGGTGTTGAAAGGCCCATTGATGATTAGAAAACCCTTGTGCAGTTATGTTAGCACATGGAGAAAAGTGGGAGTTTTCATGGAAAACATGGAATTATCTGGATGACCCCAAACATTTGAACTGTAGTGGACATGAAGCATCCAGGTAGCATCAAAGGATTTTAAACAAGTCTAAATGATTTATTTGTAATTCAAGTTAAAGCTGGATTTACCTCCGAAAATGGAACGCAACAGTGGTCTACTGTTTAGAAATCATAGCCACAGGCAAGCAGGCAAATGCAGCGTTAAGACTAGCAGCGAGCGTCTTTCGGTAATGTGGTGAATGACAAAACTTACAATGGTGTTTTACTTTGCTCCAAGCACATCTCAGAGTGAAGCACTCAGAGCAGATAAGCCAGAAGAATCCAACACTCAACTCGAATCCCAAAGAGAAACAGCGTGCCACTAAAATTTTAATTTTGCCTAGAGGCATGCATCTTGTCTGTCCATCTCTCTGTTATAGGAGTCTTACTTTGCTTCATTTAAAATGGTGTTACTCTGGTGCTTTTCATATAAATTTGTGTCTCTGAAATTCATCATAAATAAACTCATATCTGAGGATCAAGGCAGGGATTCAGACTAACTTTTCTTTACATTGGTTGCACTGGTGCACCGAGCTTTTTAAAAAACTTTTTCCCCTTAAAAAAACACATTTGAAGTGTTATCTTCTTTGTCAATTTCCACACACGCTGGTGATTCCTTAAATTTTATCATCATTTCTGACTTCTTTGGTTTTCCGCTGCTTCATGCTGACTCACTGTGGAGATAGGGGGTTTCTCTCAGCACGGGACAAATGTCTTGGAGATATCATGTTATTTTAAAGATTCCTAAATACTCTGACAACAAACGCATTTATGCCAGCTTTGCTTTGACTGCAGTCTTTGCAGTTAAGGCGATGCATAATGTTGGCTGTTTTATCATATCTCAGTTTTTCCCACCGGTTGGATAATTTACTTGTGGTGGTGGGTGGCGTGGCGTGACTGATGTGCACGCTGAGACTCGTGCCGTTTAGAGAGTGTGACCCAGGTTGTTCTCTGAAGATACAATTTCACGGATGCCTCCTAAATGCCTCACATGAGCACTATAAAGGAAAGCAGAACCTTTCTCTGATAATATATATCCTTTTTTCATCTTAAGTGATGCCACCTAAACCCGACACTGCTGCCACCATGTGAGAGAATCTGCAGTGTTTGGGAAATTTGTAGTCTGGAGCTTTGTTCTATATTCCTATTATAAATAGGTCTGCAGGAAGGTGACTGTATTGCTAAAGTCTTGTTCGTGGACTGTTTTCTGCTATGAAATAGCAATAAAAATGCTAGTTTGTCCAAAAACATGAGGTATGATTCAAAGCATCCTAGATAGATGATTCTAATGATGTTTAATGCTGTACAACACCCACAACCATGCAAAGATATGCAGCAATGAATGGAAGTGACGTTTAGAATTTCTTTAACATTTTTTAAAAATTATTTTAAGGTTAACAATATATAAAACCCTTGTAAATTTCCCTGTTGAGGGATCAATGAAGGTTTTTTTCATGTCTCATCATGGAACTGCCAGTCTTTTTCTCAAAAAGTGAACTAATCTAACTTTAGGGTTTCATTAAATTATTTATACTATCTTTGAAATGTTGATGTCTCATATTGTAAAGTTTGTTTTAAGATGTTAAAGTATGAACAAAGTTGTAAAAAAAGAAAGGGGATTTTTCTTTCATCTCTAAAAAAATAAGATTTTTAATTAATGCAAATAAAAGTCTGCTCTACAAGAAAAGAGGATATTTTCTGGCAACAATCCAGTTCAGTAAAGGCAAACTAATGACTTAAACTCACAATCTGAGGGGAACTGATGATTGTTTTAATGCTCTGTGTTGCAACAGGCAGTTGGAGGCACACATATGTTGTTAAAGTCCCCGTTCTTCTCGGGTCTCAGTTGTTCCTGCACCACCTGAAGCCATTAGTAGCAATCACCTGAGCACTCAGCTTTGAGATTCAAACATTTGCAATTACTTCAATCAGTAATGAACATTTTCCTGGGGGAAACCGGCAGGGTGCTGTTGGAGTGCTGATAATTAATTACACTGTCATACATGTATCAAGCTGAGAGAGAGTGTGCGTGCATGTGTGTGTGTGTGTGCGTGCGTGCGTGCGTGCATGTGTGTGTGCGTGCGTGTGTGTGTGTGCGCACGTGTGTGTGTGTGTGTGTGTGTGTGTATGTGTGTGTGTGTGTGTGTGTGTGTGCGTGTGTGTGTGTGTGTGTGTGTGTGTGTATGTGTGTGTGTGTGTGTGTGTGTGTGTGCGTGTGCGCGTGCGTGCGTGTGTGTGCGCGCGTGTGTGTGTGCGTGCGTTCGTGTATGTGTGCAGGTGTTTGATAAGAGCACAAAGGGAAATGTCTCCACATCAGTGCTTTGCAAATAAAAGGGGGATACTGGGAGGGATACAACCTGACTGATGATTTCTGTGATTTTTACCCTGGGCTGATGGGTGAGCTGGTCCTGCATCCAAAAAAGAAAACCTTTCAAAACCTTTTTTTCTTTTTTTTTCGCTTTTTGATAGAAGCAGCTGCAAGGAACTTTTGCCACATTATTAAAGCTTGTGTTGTCACTCATTACAAAGGAAGGCTAATACATAACTCCAAACACCCCTTAGCTTGTTTAAGATCTGGTTTCTGATGACCATAATATATGGTTCACATCATGTTTTTAGTCATCAAATTATCTCATTTCGTTCAACTTTTATTCACCCTTTTCCTTTCATCTGTCTCCCACTTTAAGGGTATCAAGGCTTAAATACAGAGGTTGATCACACCAGCTATGAGAAGAACATTTAGTTTCCGAAACCTTATTTTATCAATGCAGCTGTGCACACAGACGCCTGCAGACACAATATCCATGCAGTTGTTGTTCTTACCCAGCTTCAATCTGCAGGGAGGAATGTCTTCTATACATGCACAGCAGGTCGTATCTGCATATTCTGTGCATCAACACTACCACCCCTCCATGGACACAGATTCAGGGCTGGATGTCCAAAGACGGGTCCATGCAGGCTAATGTCAACTTGAAAAGATAACAAAATTTATGGCAGACTCTCGTACATGTGCTGACTATGAAAGTATAACACTGGTCTAACAGAACAGATAGAATCCATTTTCAGTCATGCCGTCTACACTGGTCATGCAACAGCTTGGAGTTTACTCATACAATCTTTTTGTCACAGTGAGTAAATAGATGTTTTTGCACTTCAAGATTATTTTGATGAGATAGTTCCAGTACCTGTTGTCCACATGCTTGACATGCTTCTCATTCAGTTCATTGATCCCTAAACATTCAACCAGTTCACTAAAACACACTGAAAGGACTATGTATGTGCCCCACCAGCAAACAGAACAATATAAACCTCTATTTTGCTGTCTACACACTCTTAATCCAAAGTAAGGAACTGTTATTGCTATAGTATTTGTATCTTAAAATGTAATTCAAAAAGCTGCAGTATGAGGCAACTAGACATGTTTATGGTTCTTGAGGACGTGTCACTAACTGGTGTGGAATCCCAGATACACTAGAATGTTGTCACGTCCAACTCACAAGGCTAGTGGGCCATTAACAACCCATACTTACATGCCTCAAGGTGTGAATGGTTCTGAAACATCCAGGTCAGGGATGACTCGGGATTTTAATGCTAGAAAAACTTTGTGGGGAGAGTTTCCTAGAAAGTCCTAAAATAGCTTCAAGTGGATATCTAAAAGCAATGGTTGGAGATTAGCTCTGATCTGACTAGCTTTCTGCTGCATCTACATGAATCAAACATCACAATCTGTGAGTCTTCTAGCCTTTCCAAGCTTGATACCCAGGTACAGCCCATGCCAATCTTGCAGTTAAATCTGCTTATTGTGACAGAAGCAATTAGCTGAGGCACTCCGAGCACTTGAGCCCTCTGCCTTTCTTTGAAGTTTCTTTGAAATCTCTACCTAGAAAAACATCCGTAAACTCAGTAACTGCTCCACAACTGTGAGGCCAAAAAGAACAACCTTAGGCTCAATGGATAAGAGACATTTTGGAGATGTTTTAAATATAATAAGCCTCTTTGTCCCCCATAACCAGGCCAAAGGGATATTTGGAATTTTAATTCCGCCAAATCAAAACTCTATATTAGAGGGTGAATAACAGCCTTATGAAAGAGTCAATAAATACTTATCTTACCTTATTTTACCTGCAAATCAAATTGCAGATGATGAAACAAAAATGAAGCACAATACTTTTACCACTCATTTTAGTGGAAACAACACTAGATGGCCTCCAATGAATGCAACTCGCTCCAGAACCTTTAATAATTGGCAGTGGGTTGTGTTTTAAGAACAGATACAGTCCAAACATTGTGCAGTGGCCTCTAAGGTTAGGAAGGATTATGGTCACAGGGAAGGAATGTAGTCTTTTCCATTACACAGAGAGTCAATGGTAACTTGCCAACAATGTTTGTGTTGCCTCAAGTACAAATGGGAATTTGTGTACAAATTCTGCTCTCTAGTGTGAGAAATGTGAGCACCATATGCCCATCATCCATACCTGAAGACCATCCTGACAATTTGGCCATCAGTAAACCTGTATTGTATGCATGAAGTAATCTTCACTGAAGCTGTGATTGAGTTAAAACTTATTACTGAACTTGTGATATTACTGTCATTGTTTTTCTTCTTTTCCTGAGTATATGAATGAGAAAACAATAAATTAACAACACCTTAGACCATAGCTATTAATGTATATGGCATGTGTTAACTTGTATGCTGACGTAAGAATTTAGGGTAAAGTACGATGGTGACTACATACAGACCGTAGACGTATTACTGGATCTGGTATTCCAACACGGTGCCGAATCATAAAATGCAAACTGAGTACAAGAGCTAAAAAGTGCGTCCCCGTTAAGGCCATGAACTTTACATGAGGATCATGTTGTACTCACAAAAGCACTTTTGTAGGATCTGGAAAAGATTTACCATTCGTAAACTTTCATTAATTAACAGAATAGCAGAAAGAACTACATGTTTACAGTTGGAGGTGTTTCTTCACCTAAACTGTGGTCTTTGTCCTTATTGGGCTGCCTGGGGATTTAGTTATTGCCAAACCACAAGTGGCCAGAGGGACCTGAAGGAAGCAAAACAGTGTGGTGGGGCTGTTTTTTAGAAATCCTAATACATCCATGACAATGGGCAGCTGGTTTGACTGTAGACTTTATGTTTCCAATTTAACCTCACACAAAGCACTTTAGTTACTTTGGAAATGTGAACCAACTACAGATACAAAACTTGCTGTGTTTACACCAAACATCCATCTTACACGTCTGATGGAACAATGCTATGCTATATCACCTGTACACTGTGATGTAATTGCATGAATATAGCCATGAGTTGAAGCTCATTTTTAGGCTTTGATTCTTTTCTTTCTTTTTTTGTGACCTACTCTCAACAAATACCCAGATGGATCACTGTCCTGCTTAATACGCTGCTCACACTATGCCTTTTGTGTTAAATTACTTTGTATTATAGGTTTTAAACATAATAGCAATCTTATTTTTCATGAGAAAGAGCTTGTTTAAAATAATTTTTGGACGAGTTAAAGTTTAAAAATTCCATCCTACGGAGAGTTGCACAGGGTTGGAACCAGCTGTCACTGTGAGGTTCACCTTGGACAGGTTATCAGTCTGTCACGGGTCATGCACGCCCACACCTACAGCAAATTTAAAAATCCCCAATTAACCTACCATGCATGTGTTTGGACTGTGGGATGTGCAAACTCCACACAGAAAGACCCCAGGTGACCAGCAGGTTTAAACCCAGAACCCTCTTTGCTGTGAGGCAACATATAATTTCATCAGCTGATTCACATGTAGGAACTTGAGAGCATTTTTACCTTTAAAAAGATCTGGAAACCTCACCTAAAATAACGTACAGTTCTGACAGCAATCAGCCAAAAGTATTTCGATTAAAGATCACTTTTATTTTGGTAAATTGTGACAATGTAACCTCCAAACATTAATACTGCATGAGTGTAGCCCTGCAGACATAGAATAAAGATTTTAAAGCCCACATGTTTCTGGCATTCAAACATTTTGCTTATTCAAAAAGAAAAAAAAAAGTGTCTATTCCAGAGGTGCAGAGATTAACAAGGTTCTGGCCTACTGCGGGGATTAAAAGGATTACGTGGTATTCACAATACCTTGATGGTTAAGACAGGCATCATAATAACCTTGTTGTTATGCATGAGTTTTGAAGAGGATATTTTTGATTCAAGGACATTGTCTTGTTAGTGAATTTGCCGCATTTGAAATTCTTATGCATTAGCTGTCAGGGGGAAAGCACTGTCCTCTTTGTTTCTATAGGGAGCTATAGTAGGTGTGTTGTGCTAAAATAGAAGTTAAATTTAGGAAAGTAGATGATTTTGTTTTTTGTAATTAGAGGCAGGAAAACAGACTGAAAATGAAGGTATTTTGTACTGCATTGTCTTAATTACTTAACTTTATAAAATGCGTATTTTCAACAAATAGATCTTTGAATTTGGACATTTTAAACAGTATATATTAATGCTTGCATAATTTGCACGGAGCTACAGTGAAATAATTTGGTCAATAGATGCAAGGCGCCACTTCTTTCCTTTTTTTTTCTCTGTCCAAACCATTTTTCTGCTTCCACCCACTGCTCGTCTCACTGCTGCATAGAGCAGTTCTCTCCTGACATCCAGACGCTGGCCTTTGATATGAGGCAATATCCATCAGAAACAAATAATATCTTTTCTCCTAACTGTTTTCACTTAATTCAGTTTTTCAGGGACAAGTGTGGGAAAGCAGCAGAGTGATGCAAACAGGAGCAACATGGCAGCAGAGAGTGTCTGTCATGCAGTGCCCTCAGCAAGAGTCTCCAAGGACTTTTTGTGGAGAAATGGGGCACGTTTGGCCCAAAACACTCATGCAACATGAATATGGCTAATCTCAAAAACAACGCAGACCAATGATAAGTCATCAGAGTCAACTTTTCCCTGAACAGTGTGTGCGGGAAGTGGGTCGCTACCAAGTGTGAAAATAATTTAAAAATAAAACTTAGTGACGAGTTCAGTTTGTGTCTCTGGAGACCCGTTCCTTACCTGACGTTCGTACCCTCCCCAGCTCATTAATATCAGCTCAGGGACTAGTTCTGTACAAGGCTGCACAATTCAACGGCACAGCAAACAACGTCCTTGAAGAATGACCGAACATGACATGAGATTTATTAGGTTTTGTGGCAGGAATTACACTGCATTAGTTTTAACAAACTAATAAAATGCCTATAAAAAAGTCTCGTGCCAGAGTTGAATTAGAACATAAACATCAAGAAAAGCACTCAGAGAGCTCAGTGCTCCGCCAAGTCTGCTTAGTCGTTGTATCATTTCTAAAGGATGAAATCTTTAAGGCCTCTACACAGTGTGTGATTTTAGCAGTCTAATAAGTTCACAGCTTGCTATGCTGGGCAACATGAATCTAATAATCTTTGGGCACGACGTGAAGTTTGCTCTGTGCAGATTGCACAGAGCAAATGTGAACATGCAAGAATGAAATGTCATCAGTGTGTGCCGATCCGAAAAAAAGAGGAGAACATGGACATGGTCGTGTCTCAGAAAGAGCCAAATTGGGATGCCAATTAGCATCAGCGTTTACTGTTATGGTCTGTCATCCAATCTTCTATTTGGGTTTAGCGCCAGATCAGTATGTCATTTCATCCTGCATTTCTATTGGTTAGTTAGTTGTCCTAGGTCCAGCAGCAGTCACAATTTTATGACAGCTTGTCTTTGGTCGCAAGACCAAAGCATCAACGGTCCTTGATCCTGTCTCACAGTACGACATAGGGCCATAGATTTAGAGCCAAGACCAAAGATATCACCACGATTCTCTCATGGTTGTTACCCTTCGTCTGGGACGGCCGAATATCACGCAGTGTGTAGTGGCCTTTAAACAAAATTCATGGTCCTCAGCGGTGGATTTGTAGGAGGATCGCAATCATGTGAACATCAGCAGGCAGTTGACATAGTGTTCACTTGTTGTCATGTTTTTGGTTTTTTTTAGCTTTTATTTATACAGGTAGTCTCATTGAGACACTGAGTCTCATTCTCAAGAGAGACCTGTCCTTAAATAACATAACAAGACAACATTGAGTCACTAAGGGACCTGTACTAGACTATATAACACTACAATATAACACTGAGTTCCAGACAAACAGGGTCATGACAAAACACAACATAGATATCAAAATGGATGAGCAAAATGCCAAGCAATGCAGTTAAAATGTAAAAGCACGAAGAACAAGAACAAGTCCTAAAAACGGATATTTCCATATAGTGTTTAAAAGACGTTTGAAGTCCTCCAGGGGAATCAAGTGGGACAGCTTCAGACTCTGCTGTAGTGAGTTCCAGGCTGAAGGAGCAGAGTAAGAAAAATCTGTCTTGCTGAGCTCTGTGCGGACTGAGGGGACGGTGAAAGTAATGAAGTCCTGGGAATGTAGACTATGACTGAATTGTTTACATGACATGAAAGAGAACAAATATGTGGGCAGCAGACCCACATACAGTGACAACATGCCACTATCTCTCAATGATACAGAAATCTTCAACAAATCCGTGGATCCAGACTATAAGCCGCATCACTGCCAGAATCTAATCACCTGGTCCTTGTGTTATTTCAGAATTTTTCCCTGAAAATTTCATTCAGATCTGCTGGTCTGTTTTTGAGGAATGTTGCTGACAGACAGACAAACAGACAAACCAATGCTGATCATCACAGAACTCCGCAGCATTCCTAGGTGGAATAATAAAAAAATATAAATGGCTCAAAGTGATGAGAGAAAAACTCGGATTTGTTTGTAGCAAGAAACTGAGAGCTTCCTGCTCATTGGAGAGAAACCAGGAGTATAGCGTACTGTATTTCTTTATTGCTAAGATAGAACAAATACCAAGCGTTCATGTGTGGAAAGTTTAAATCAGAGATTTCAAACATAAGGCCTGTGGGCCAAAAATGGGTCCAATCCAGGCATGACTGAACAAAATGAATGTTTACTGTGAAAATATTTGAAGACATTGAACTTTGTACAATATAATGTGAGTCAGCAGCTTCTGTACACAAGAGTTTGGTTTGTTGGAACTTCATTGTTCATGCACTTCCACAACTTTTATGTCATTTTTCTGTACACATTTTATACATTTACATGGCAGTGAGGTAACTTAACATTCTGAATAGTTCCCACTTTAGTTTGTATAGTGTCAGTTCAAGTGGTCAGGATTAGAAAACAGATGTGGAAAGGAATATAAATACAAAATAATTCCTCGATCTTGACAAGTTGTTTTTATCATCAAGTAAAATACTAGATTGTTCAGTTCCAGATACATGTGACTGAATGTTTTGGCCCTTTGTAGATTCACTATGATCTGTAAGTCGTAATGCGCAAATGATAAACTGAGGCATAATATTGTAGAAATTGCAGTTATTATTCTTGAGAAATTTGATATTGTTTGTATTATTTGTAAAAAGATAGTTCATCAAATGGGAGCAATTCCAGACTGTACTTGTGCTTTTTTTTTTAACTAAAAAAAATTGGATTTGCTGTTACTTTTATAAGAGTTTATCTAAGGTGAGTCTGACACTCTTGTTAGCCCAGTGAATGTAAACCAGTTCATGTACAAATTAAAAGGAAATATATATATATATATATATATATATATATATATATATATATATATATATATATATATATATATATATATTATGAATTAACTTCTTACACAGTGCAGTTAATTAACAAAAACCATAAACCAATAAACACTACATTTATTGAAGATTTAATATGAACAACCGCCATGATACCACCTCATATGAGGGGCAGATTTTCATCCCTGGCACTGGAAAAAAGATGGTATTTATTAACAAATCTGAGAGGAATAGTGCCAGTACTCAAAACTGGGTTATGACCTTAAACTGGGCCATCTATGTAGAGGAAAACAGAAGGGGGGAAAAACTGAGCTGGTCCCTGTTGTACTCAAGGTGAAAACTGTACAACCAGAATGCTATGTGATCTGTTTTATTTCCAAGGCCAGTCCTTAGGCCACTGATTAGATCCTAATTTCTGTGGATGCAGGTTTACAAAAGCAAGAAAGTGTGTAGTTCAAAGCAGAAACTGGATGTTCATTTCCAACCAACACAGAGTAAAAATGAGAAATATTTTGTACAGATTCCATATGCCTCTTATTTTATTATGATCCTGTTCATAATGAAGCTGAAAAATCTCTGAATTCACCCTTTAATTAACCCTGGGGGAAAAACAGAAAATAAGTCTGTAGCCTCAGGACGACACCTCTGCATATTAAATTGTCAGCCTTGCCTAACTGGAAACTAACGGCTTAGGGGAACACTGAGCTAAATAGAGAAAACGCATTAAAACCATACAAAATAGTCAACAGAACAATAATATATTATGTCTTTACCCTTTTCAGACATGGAATACTTGACATTGCTGCCTTCATCCATCTGTTTCTGTCTAATTCTGCCATTCAGACATAGGTCAAGCTAATGTTTCTCACAGCTTCATTCAGACATACTCATGACAGTAGACTTGCTTAGATACCCCACTCTGTGATACATAATGGTCTGGCTGCGGTATTTATACAGTGGGGCCGATGGAATTTTAACTTGTAAGGAAAACAAAAGCTCTGACAGTGTACATGGGATATACCATGAGATACCTTCAAACTTTGGGTGCTGGGACATACTGAATGAAATGAAATAAGCTCATACTTACAATGTGATTCAAAAATAAGCTGTAATGACTACCTCATGGAGCAGCATGGCATGACACATTTTTGCTCTCCAGTGCTGGAAATGGCATCTTTCTTGCCAAAAAGGGCCTTGCTGCAGCTGATGCCATTGCCATAAGGCACATGCTATAGCTGTCTTAATTTGACTTTTTTTTTAAATTTTACTTTTTCAGGCTTTCCAACAGCTACATGTTGGTGTGAAAATTAAAGATACTTGAACTTTATATCCTGCCATGTCATTGATGATTCATTAGTTGCTTGGTGTGAACATTGACTGCAGGTGTTTAGAGTGGTGAGAACAGGTAGGTGAGGACTCATAGAGATGGGTAGAAGATGCACATAGATGTCATATTTATTGACATCACTTTAAACTGAGAGCTCTGCCATGAAGCTGTCTCATTTTACTAAATACCTGTTACTTTGACTCTCTCTATTCGTGTTTTTTCCTCATCTCCTCTGCTTGCATCTCTGGTTTGAGAGACGAAGACGCAAGGAGAAGAATTGGGAAGAGGAAGCAATTATGCCTAAAGACTGAAACAGGTTAACAAACAGATGATCAAATGAACTGGCAAATAAAACGGAGAGACAAGATTGATGCCCTAATTGCTTTCACCTGTGTCTCATCTAACCAGTGATGGCAGGGCAGATCATTAAAAAAGGAGGGAAAACAGAGGAAGTAAAACAACTGGAGACATACAAGGGAAAGGATCTTTTCAAAATAACGACAAAAACAACCAAAGACTACCTCAGTTGGATTGAAGTGAATCATTTTACAGAAGATTTTTTCAAAATAGGGCTTAAAGGGAGAGGAGTAACCTTTTCAACACACCCTTTGCCTTTAACAAGGCACCAACTTTCCACACATTTTGGAGAACTTACTACAGTTCTTTTGTGGATTCAAGCTCTCAGTCTTCAGTCTTTTCGTGAAATGTCTAATTAACTTCAGAATACTGAGATCAGGGCCTTGTGGGGGTTGTAGCATGTGTTTCAGGACTCCATGCTTATATCGCCGAAGATAGTTTTTATGAGTCGTAGTGAGTTTTTGGTTTTTAATTGTCATGTTGCAGAATGACTTTGCGATGATCTGACACTCCCTGAATGTGAATATTTAAAGCACCTTAAACATATGCAATGTTACACATTTATTATGTATGCAGAATATTTAATTGTTCAGTTATGACAAGTAGTGAGCGTGTTTAATCATTTCTTAATACCTTTTATGTTTCACAGCCTGAATTCAGTGCTTTGGTAAAAGAAAAGGAGATTATGTCTGTGTGAATCATTTATTGTTTTGGTTTGTTTCGTTTCACATTCCAGCTGTGACGCATAGCATTACTCAGCCCTCATTCAGAACAGTATGATTCCATTTCTCTCTGACATATATCACAGCATAATGATACATTGCCAGCATAGTACTACTGGACTGACATCTTTGTTTGCTTTTCCCAAACACTGGCACTCAAGTTTAGTAATGATACACGACCAACCCTCCAAAAAAGCCAATTAAGGAGAATCCAGTGAAGGCACTTAATAATTCTGTTTATAGCATATTGCCAAGATATACAGCCTGTGTATGTCCATCTGCCTTTGCACTGTCCACTCTGATACCCTACTAAATAAAAAAAAAAAACCCAGCTGCTGCTGCAATCAGAACATAGATTGATTTCATTAGATTAATTTTTGAATTAATACTAAAATGACATTTCCATTATCATGCTATACTATGGAAGGAAGAAGGTTGAGTTCTTGTCATAATGCAAGGACTAATAGTTTGGACCAAGCTCAGAACACACAGAAGAACGTTTAAAGGGTAATTTATTGTTCCCAGTGGTGGTGAAGGACGTTTGGTGAGGATCCAAGAAGGAGGTGCAGCATCTGGACCCAGTGAGGGAACTGGACAGACGTGGAACAGATGAGGCGGCTGACATACTATGTAGAGGCTGGAGGAGCTGAGCAAAGGAGGTGTGAAGCTTGTAGGCAGATGTCAGGCTAAATGGTGAAGTGGAGGCTGCTGTTACTGGCAGGTATGAGATGAGAATCTGAGGCACAAGTGGGATTACTAGAAAGCACACTGGAAGCACTATACTAGAGGAGCGGTTCGGCAAAGTCGATGCTCCATTGAGTGAAGTCAGAATATCTGTCAAGGACTGGAAGGTTGAGCCGGAGTCTTTATGAAGCGGAAGGTTGTTTGGAGATGGAGCTCAGGTGTGTCCAATGATTGCTGCAGGAAGAAGTGGGTCATGAATGCCCAGCCTCATACACAGGAACACAAACAAAGGGATGGGGAGACAGAATGGACAAGAAATACAAGGGATGGAGCAAAGCACAGCAAGGATCACAGCAGTTTCCTCTTTTCAGGTCTTCTCTGTGTTTCATTCTACACCTGAAATTTTATTTGACAAAGACGCAAATATCTGAACTGTATCAGACATTTTACACGCTTCTTGTTTTGATTTACTTGCTTTGAATCAGAAAGGAGTGGTTTTCTAGACTCCCCACTTCACCATTGTGGTTCTTAGACTCCTGTCTGTTGAGGACAGAATTTTCCTCCGTATACAGGTCTGAGAGGTGCCAACTTTAATTCCCCTGAGCACCGCTGCTCCTCTCACACACCTTCAGGTTTTTCCTGACACTCTAGTGGAAAAAAATGACAATGTTCTTATTGTAATTCCTTGATAGCTGCTGCCCACAACAGCTGAGCAGACTCCAACTCTCAGACACTTACAGAAGACATCCGTGTGTCGAGTGCTTGCGTGAGAACGTGTTCAAAAATCCAGGCATAAGAAAGCAAGTAGCAATCTGAGAGGACTCAGCAGAACATGCGTGTTTGCTGGCACACAGCCAGACCAATCAAGACATTTCCACTCTACTCCTTCTGTCTCTATGACAGCCAACGCCACCTGTCAGTCTCGATTGCACGAGCGTCTGAGGCAGAGGCCTCAGCTGTTTGACTCAATTCTCATCCCATCCTGTCTATTAAAGCCTCCCTTCCTCACCTGATGCCCCGCTGAAAGATGTTGAGGGACTGATCACAATTACTCTTCAGTCTGCCAGGCCTGTCAGAGGCAACAGCCCTAACTCTTCACCCAGTCATCATCATCACTCACATCCAGAAAACAATACCTTACACATTCATGCAAAGATGTACATGCACAGACACATCAACACAAATCCATGTTTGCCGGCTGTCACAGTGCCATGCGGTGACAGATTATGAGATGTAGTAATGTGTGTTGCTATGGAGACTCAAAAGCAAAAGGGACCCCAGGTGAGGATGGGATGTCAATTTCAAGTCTTGTAATAATTTTCTTGTATGGTCGATGTAGTTTCATCAAAACAGCTTCATTTATTACAGTATTAAAGATAATATGCTGGGACAGCATCCACTGAGCAGCAGCAGAAAAATGTGTTAAAGGCAGTTTTATGACAAGTCTCGATTTGACAATAGTACAAAGAAAGTACACAAAAGTCATATGAATTTAATTTCCCTTCTTTAGAGAGTCGGCGAGGTAATTAAGTAGAAAATGGGAAAAAGAGAGACTAGAAGTGCAGCAGTTGCTTTGGTCTTTAAGATCAGTGTGTTCTCTCTTTTTATTGGCTTACCACCAGGACAAGTAATAGCACCACGAAACAAATCTCTCTATCACTCTACCTTTAATAATAAATCTCTATTCTGGCACTGCTATCGAAATGTTGATCGCAATCACCCTCTTCCCTGCCCAGTATCACTGTATTACTTTACCATGGATGGATGTAGGATCCACGGTGAGGATAGCTCTGCATCTTAGGTCCGTGTAAATGATGGAATAGAGGAAGCAGAAGTAATGTTAAAGGTAGATTGCATGTCTTATCAAGTGGCAGCACAGTATAACTTGGAAATCCCTTATGTGAGACTGTATAAACCAAGAACATTATCAACCATAATTCCTGACTCCTAGAAATGACCGTCTCTCACTGAATCCTGTTTTCCTTGACATAACTATTAAAGGAAACAGGCTGAGTACATTTCAGTGTCCCCTCTCTCACTGAATTTTGTTTTTCATGTTTTATCCTGCATCTATTGTACAACCAAACATTCTTAAGAAAACTGTGTCACCCAGAATGCTTAGAAAATATCAGGTTCCTACCACCTCAGTATATTATGTTCTGAACCCTTTCAACAGATCTTTCTCTTATTATTTCCCATTTATTTTCATTGAATTAAATTTTCTTCTCATACATTGACTACCAATCCCAATTGTGCACTTGGTAGTGCCACTTACAGCAACAGTGACCCGTGAACAGCTGTGAACAGTGTCAAAGGGGTTTCAAACAGTTTCTTGCCCTAAATGTACAGATCTGATTGCTGCATATTATTGGTCCTGTGAAGTAACAGAGTGAAACTTAATGCAGAGCATCAGAGGGAATCAGTGTTTCAGGCTTTTCTTTAAAGGCTTCACTTTGTGTATCTTTAGTCAGTAGAGATGTACACACAGCTCTGCAACATCGCAAATCAATTTTCATGTAGGCTTGTATCACATCCATTACATAACAAAGCAAATATCTGTCAAAATACAACTACAGATTCTTTTTCCTTTAATAAATAGAAAAGTGTTTCTTCTTGTCCTTTCTGAGTTTAATTAACCAACATTTGTCTTCTTCAAGTTTGACTAATCAGGATTAAGATCCACACAGCAGTTTTTCAAGGCAGTCCACAAGTACATACCCTGGAGTAGCTTCTTTTTCCGATTTAAAATGACTCTGTGGTGGCAGTTCTTGGGGCCAGAACAGAAAACAGTCTAATGTTCAATGTTCCTTCATACATCCAACACGTTAGCTGTGCCACACAATAAACCAGACCTTCTCTGAATGAATCCTGAGCTGTCAGGACATTTCTTTTTAAGATAGCCCATATGTACAAAATTACATTTCAGTGTTTTAATTGTATAATACCATGGTGATTTTTTTAGCAGACCAAATAAACCCGGGGATCATGTTTAATCTTTACAGGTTTAAAATGCGCCTATTTCTCTGGCCCCTAACGAAACGTAATCATCGATTAGATAGATTTTCTATACCAAATATGATGACCACAAAAAACTAAATGCAATTCTTCCCCCAATGCTCTTTGCCCTTACTATTTGTGATCGTTTTGCTGATGCTCCTTTGTGTCCACCTTGTGATCTAAGACAGGAGCACCTAGCAAGGCACAAATTTGAGAAGTTTGGCTTCTCCAGTGAATAAAGTCTGGAAGTGGCAGTGTAATAACAGCGGATGTTCACTGTTCTTTGTCAGGATTTCAGCTAACATGCTAGCAAGCTTAAAAGATACTGATGCAAGGCATTATACGAGAACAAATATCTCACTGTGATCTATATGACAGACAGACAGACAGATACTTTATTAATCCAGAGGGAAATTTAAGTATGTATGGCTCTTTCAAATGACAATTTTTACAACTGATGAGTCAGTTTGTTGGTTTTGAGGGTGCAGTTCTTCCAAGGCTGGATATTTTCAGTATAAATTGAGTATAAAGTCGAGGAGTATAAGAGCCAGTTCCTTCATTTTGATGCAGGAAGAGGTATCTTAGGCTGTTTTTCATGTAATATCCTTTTATTTTGCCGCCAGGTCGCAGCGCCATACCTTTCTTGTTAGCCATTTGATTTCAATGGAACAGTGACACTAAAAAAAATTCACCAAATACCTATATTTTCTCATTATGTTATTATTTTCTTCAAAATATAAGCTGAAACAGGTTACTCAGAGCAGTTGGGCAGTGTGACAAAACTGGCAGAAGGAGGTGAATACTAGAAATCACATTTTAGGTTTTTAATTAATAGACTTTGGCATGTAAACATCTTGTTTTGTAAATTATTGTCGTAAAAGCCAAATTAAATTGACCGTGATTTAATGTGGAAAAGCAATAAAAGGAGAAAACATCCAAGGGGGAGTAGATACTTTTTATAAGCACTGTGTAACGCCTGAGGGTCATAAACAGAATGTGCTCCTGCGTCCACTGATCTGTTTGGTGGAGAAGAGTGTGGAATGTTTGCTAAGTGACACATGCTATTTTGGTTTGGTGTTATCGTTACAGCAGTCGCTAATCCCACTACTAAAGTGAGATGCTGTCAGAATGATTCTACAACCAACATGAAAGTTTAAAAGGCGTTCAAAGTCAAAGAAAGTGCTGAAAAGAAGAGATGGTCAGGACTTAATTTGTAGAGTTTGACTAAGAGTACAAGGCAAGATACACAAATAAATGTAAGGAGAAACTTTTAATTGATGTTTTATGCTATTTTAGTATGATTTTGTGATGTTTACAAGGTAGAAATGCATACATGTACTCAACAATGCTGACGTGCAATTAAAACCAAGTCACTGTAAGACAGAATTTCAATTAACCTGGTAACCTGTTGTGAAAATCTAAAAAAAAAAAAAAAGAGACGTACAAAAAAACATGAAATGCACAGAAAATGACTCCATAAGTGATTTTATACTTGTTATTTTCTGATTTTTCGGGCCCCATGCAGCCACTTAAAATAGCACCACCTGTAATCTGCACATGTGGTCACTCCATGCCAAAGGGGAGCAGAAAATCTTTGTGTTTTGTTGTGTGAAGGAGTCTGAGGACTGCAGGCAAATTCATGCAAATGCAGCACAAAGAAAACCTGTAAAAGGTGTCTGTGTGGGCAAATAGTCTCCTTATCCCTGCTTACACACACAACCTGCTCCAGCTGTAAATATAATCTCACACGCTGCACCCTGTGCCCTACAGTCCCTTTATAATTGGAGCGATGGGAGATACTAGAATAGAAAACACTCTGCATTCCTTGTCTGCCACACTAGTGTGAAGTTTTTGTGCATTGTGCTAAATCCTAATTTGCATGGTCTCCTGTACAAAAAAAACCAATAGCTTTACTATAGGTGAAGTTATGCTGTTGCTGTTTTTCATGGTTATTGGATGGCACATATCCTCGACTGATTTTCTCATTTTGATTCCATTCTCATCTTCTGTCTGTACAATCATTTACAGATATCTGACCAAATTAGCTGCATGGCCCATTTCTATTAAAAGTGTGTATATATTCCAGACAGATATTTATAAATGAATTGAGCAGGGTGCACATGCTGCTCTCTAATTCTTGTTTATTGTGTGTTTATTTTAACACAGTGTCAGGTCGTGTACCTTGCAGACATTTTTATCAGAAGACATCTGGCACCTCGTGTAATTCCCACCTTGACATCACCCAAGCTGACAATTCAGCTCAAAGTTTTGTCTCGGGAGTCGAGCCAGGCCTGAACTACCTTCCCTGTGTGCTTCATGTGTGTTCTGTCATCTCCAAGTGTCCATCAAGTCCGGCTTCATTATACACCCTGACATCCTCAAACCAACTGCTATCACTTTCTGCTTCTACACATGTATCCCACAGCTCCAGTTACAAGTTTCTTTGCCAGTTCAGGCTTTACATGTAAAACATCTAATCATGCTGTAAAATTTAATGCTTTGTTAAGCATAAAAAGCTGCACTAAAACCCAAAAAGCACCAATATGGGCGTTTTACTGCTAGCAGCTGGTAATGGAGGGCTGCAGGTAACACTGGTTAATGTAGGCAATGATGAAATTTACTATCACATCTTACTTTTCTCTAAGCTCATCTAACACAGCTGATAAGCCACCAGACGATGTGAAAGAAGACAGAGGAGGCAGGTGGAACAGCATGAGGCACAAGCTCAGCAGGGCATCTAGCATATCCCAGAAAGCAGCTTCTTATTCCACCAGCTTTCAGGAACAAGAGAGTGCTGTCCTGGGGAGCTGAGCTCATGGTTGGATTAACCTTCTGACAGGCCCCTACTGACCACCGGTGTGAATGCCAGCGTCATTATTTCTCACCCAGACACCCACAAACCAACCAAGACTAGAGTTGAAAGGATTTGTTGAAAATGTATTGGTGTTCATTTGGTCATTTATTAGTAATTCCCTGGTAGCAGCTGCTATGATTTAAAGATTTTCTGTTTCACTAGATTTTTTTTGTGATGGCAAATTCAACCTCTTTTGGTTGTGCAGACTGTTGGTGAGATGAACAACAAATTGATAATATTAGGAAATAGAATAGAAATAGAAAAAAACATCCAATGTCTAATTTTTTTCCCAAGTTTTCTATGAAAATGCTAGTTTTCTCAGCATTTGGGAAATAAAATGTCTGTACGCGTTTGACTGTATGATATTAGGAAAAAAATGATATTACAAGATTTAGCTCTTTAGCAATATGAAACAATACAGGAATGCCACCAGATGACTTGTACAACTCGATTCAATAACTACTGAATACCTAGCATCCTGTAATCACGACTGAGATTATGACTAGCCCATTATCACAATGATTCACTGAGAGAAATTTGAGATTGAAGACAAAATATTTTGATTGCATTTAACCTTTAAATAAAGTGTCCTGAACTTAAATATGAAAATATAGCGAGTAACATAGAAAAGTGGCTTTGTAAATAACAGAAATACTATTATGTCAGTAAAGTAGTGTTGAAATGAGGATTTTTAAAAATGTTTTACATCTTCTTTGAGGATTAGAGGTTAAGCGATTCTGTTTCATTTCTATAAACTCCATTAACAACAACAACAACAACAACCTGGAAAGACGGTTTGAGCTTTGGCTGAATATGCACTGACTGCAACATGCTAAAGATTTGAAATGTAAACCGGTGCCCAAATATCACAATTTAATGTTGTGTCAGACTATTCCTACCAAAACCTTTAAAGTTTTTTGATTTAGCGTGACATTTTTCACAGCTGTCCTCTACCTCTGGACAGTTTCTTTTAACCAGATGAGCTTCAGAAAAGGCTTTAGAATCTTAAAGGTCAAACAAGGGAACTGTTTGTAAGGGTCCTATTAAAAGCCCCTTTATTAGGAAAGTCTTTGCCCAGATCAAATTCCCTCATTGTCTCTTTTTACTTGGAGAACACTTATCCACGAACTAAACTTTTAGATCAGTAGTTTCAGCTTGAGGAGATTCTTCTCAGGGCTGCTCGGGGGGTGGTTTAAATAAAGCAAAGTACAAACAGGGGTTAAATTGGGATTTGGGGGCTTTGTAGTTGTCACGGGTGCACATACATGCGAGGGTACATCAGAAGGTTCTCGGCTTCACCTGGAATCAAGGGGCAAAACTCCCGTTTTAGGGCAAAATTGTATGCTGTAAAGTCTTATATCAGAGTCCACAAAAGCTCAAATGTTTGAAGCAATTAAAGAAAAAAAGAGTGGAAAGTTTGGAGCTGCTGGGGTGCTGTTTCAGGACAATGGTTCTGTCCACACAGCACAGGTGGCAGAAGCAGCCAAATGTGGCTTTTAAACTGCACCTTATTCACCCGACCTGAACCCTCTGACTTCCGTCTGTTTCCCAAACTGAAGTCCCACTTGTGTTGTGGCCATTTTCAGAGTAATGATGAAGTCATCCAGCCTGTTGAGGAGCATCTGGAGGCTCAAGATGTGACCTTCTCCCACGAGGGGATAATAAAGCTTGAATATCAGTGGACCGAGTGCATTTAACCCTCCTGTTGTCCTCATTTACGGGCACCAAAAAATATTGTTTCCTTGTCTGAAAAAAATCCAAAAATTCAGCAAAAAAATTCCCCAAATTTCTGAAAATTTGCAAAACCTTCAGGAAGAAAATTCCAATAATTGATTAAAAGTTTTCCTTAAAAGTTTTATTTTTTTAAAAATCCCCCAAATTTGGCAAGAAAATTCTTGTAAATATTTCCAGAAAATGAGTAAAAATGTTTCAAAAAAATCCTAAAAATATCTAAAGTGATTCCATATATATCAGTAAAACTTCTAATATTTTCTTTTTGTTTCTTAAGAACATTCACATTAAAATCAACCAAAATGTTGAAAATGTGGACATCAGAAGTTTCACTGTGAAAATATTTTTTTTTCCACATTTTCAAACTTTTAACCGGGTCAGTTTTGAACCACAGGACGACATGTGGGTTAAACTATCTTTCTCTTGTGAGTTGTTTTTTTTTTTTTTTTTGGTGAGGCTGAGAACTATTTGAAGCACCTTTCATATAATAACTGAGCAGTTTTCATTACTCCATGTGTATTGCATATTCATTCCAGGTAAAATGGTTCTTAAAGGCACAATCTTAAAATATATTTGGTAACGCCGTTGCCTATCCAGACAATCAATCATTATTTAGCATATGAGGGGGATTTAAATAAAAGTATCCATCCAATGATGAGTATCATGAGATCATATTTGCATTTTTACTAGAATACAGTGTTTTGTTTTGTTTTTTTAGCAGTGAGAGTTTCAGAACAGAAAGTTTTTCATGATGACACATCTTGAAAGTATTTTGGTAAGAATACCAGCTGCTTTTGACTCTATTGAAGACTTAAAACAAGAACAATCCTGACAGCTGTCAACTCACATTTTTTGAAATGGCATCTCTGTTGATGCTGCTGATGAAGCTTATTTGTTGGCTTGTGGGGCATCCTAGCGCTTCACTGGTGTACAGCATGTAGAAAATACCATCAGTCCTGTAGATGTGAATCCTGCCCATCTCATGCATCTCTCTCTGTCTTGTCCCACTTCATTGAAAACAGGAGAAATCCAACTACTAGAAGGCAATTGCAGTAAGGGTGTTCTTGGATTTGTACAGTGCAGTAATTCAGTGCTAATGCAGGGCTTTTTCTTTTTGCGTCCTGGACAAACACCACAGCCCCGAGGTCACTGGGATGTCATCCAAGGAAATCTCACCGTCATATTTGTCTTTTTGATTTTCTAATAAAGAGACGACCTGTTCTGCTGAAACAACACACATATCTGCTTCTTTGTCATTTTTTTTTTTTTTTTTGTCACATTTGTGAGCCCAACTGTTCACTGGCTGCTCAGCCCGGTCCAGTCAGAACACCATGGTGGGTTTTTGGCTGCAGACGGTATGGACACAGCCAGCATAGATTGTTCTCTGTGGACTGAGAAACTACAGCCCACATATCAGCTTCAGTCAAAAGCACTTGGAGCTAATTGACATGCTAATTTTGATGTCAGCGGAGGACATTCCGAGAGGGCTGATTTAATGAGGCAGCAATAACTTGGTGGAACCTGCAGTAGTCGAGGTCAGCTTCTGTTGAATGAGACTCATGAATGAGAGAACAAACAGAGCCAAAGCAATTTTGATTAGTAGATTCAAATGACCTCAACATATTGCTTGACAATGGATGGTTTGACATTATATGTTAGCTTTACTAACTCCTACTGGAATGAGTTCAATTTATTATAAAATTTTGGAGTTGGTATTGATTCGAAGCCATTTTCACAAATGGAATAAATCATTTTGCAGCTTTATTACTTAATTAAAGGTGATTTTACAGATAGACCAAGACCTTTATGGTTGTAGTCAGGGTATGTGCAGGATATGTTGTAGCATGACAAAACAGGAAGGTATTAATGTACAGTGTGTATCATGTGTTGGACTCCTATGGCTTCATTAAGCTGTTTTGTTATCCTAACATCGGCGTACAACTATAGCAGGCCTCTGATATCTGGGATTACGTTACAGCTTTCTAAGCATCACTTCCCCAGCTGTCTTTATTGGTCGGCATACAATATGCAAAAACTTTGCATTTCAGTACATTGCATCTTATTCTTGAAGATTCAGCACTGTGAATATTTCATTAATATGCAGACGTCACATAAATCTGAGACATTCAAACACAAGGTATTTGCTTATTAGGGAATTACGCACAAGTCAGAAATAAACAGTTCAATACGGCCATGCAGAGCAACAAGTTGCGAGCATGTCTGAAGAATTGGAATCATTTACCTGTCATCAAATCAAAAATATTGCAACCAGAAACAACACTATTGAAATGTGACTTGAGGGCAGGGACAGACTACCTAATTACCTGCTTTAAGTTACTATTTATATGACCCTGACAGCCCACCATTGTAGACCAAATCTAAATTTCTCAACCACCCATGTTTCTTGAGATGCTGATGGTTTAACCACATTCTCTTTCCTTTCCATAACATATTTCAAATGTTTGTTGATTTCTCGAAGCAGCATCTGTGGAAGCTAGAGAGCAGAAATGAGGAGGAATAATCTGGGATTTACATTTGTGAGAATCAGGAAACTTGTTTTGCGACAATTGCCGAAGACTGCGGAAGTTGTACATATACACAAGAATATGCTACACAGTACAATACAAGAATAAGAAGAAGCAAGTCTTAGGAAGGTTACAGGAAGTAGGGATGTGAAAAACAACCAAAAGGACATGTGATCTCTGGATATGTACCACGGCTAACAATTCCATATCTGGGCTGCAGGAATGTTACAACACTGTAACATGACTTGGGTAGAACCATTTATTGTTGACAAAAATGACAAGTTCTTTTTTTTTTTCCTTGCTGCTGTCAGATTTATTGCTGTTGGTCTGAAAGCCATCGATTGTAATAATGGGAATATTTTCTTGTAGTCTGTAAAACACACAACGTTACATTCACAGACGTCTCATTGATTCATTACTAGGGCTGTTTGCTCATCCATCTTATTGTCCAGTGATCTCACATTGCCCATGATGATTTGATGGAAGGAAGATATGGCTTCTATCATCTCTTCTCCATCAATCTCTGATATCTGGACCCTTTTCTTTGTTCGTCTCCGTCATGTTCTCCTTTGATTTATGCAGCAATGTCCACTGTTGCTGTAAGTCGTGCCAGCTGGATCCAGCATGATCAGCTGGCCCCTGGTGCAAACAATGGAAGTGTAGAGTTGCTGAGCAACAGTAGAAACGCTGGAGTCTCCAAACCAGCATGTCCAGAGATGGCACACCTCAACAAAGCCGACAGCAATAATCCAAGCAAGCATGGAAAGAAGAAAGAATCTGAAATGGAACCAGAGCTTATATTGAATGCTTCGTTGTCCTACCAAAGCACTAGAATACTATTTGGCAACATAGCATACATTTCATCGAATCTGTGAGCTTTCCAACCCACGCAGAGGAGCTCCTAGTGATATGGATAATCAATAACAGAGCAGCCTTCTCCATATCAGCCCTCCGTTATAGGAATCCATCATCAGACTCAGAGACAGTACACTTCTACCTCATATCAGCTGCACAATGAATCACTCAGCGAGGCTTCTTTAGGGGAGATTTATATTGAAGCTCTCGCAGGGCAATCATTCAGAGAGCAGTGTTTTGACTATCGCACAGAGGTGGGAATAATCTCGAAAAGAAATGGCGGTAAATTGAACTGTCAAAGCCAAAATATAGGATGCAACTTATCATCCAGATGGAAATGCCAGTGAACTGTCTGCTTAGTGAAAGTAGTGCAGACTCACCTGAAACACGCTGCTGGTTGGTGTCAGGGGGTTGTTTGTTAGTAGAGGTACGTCTTATTTTAGGTCTAAGGGAGGAATCCTTCTTCAGAGAGGTGGGTCAGATTTGTTTCACAATGAATTACTTATCTGTGCTGTTTTTATTCAGTTCAGAAATATTCAATGATTGTGATATTTCTGGAACATATATTTTGTGTCGCAGTGTGTTTGAAATATGAGCTTTGGTGAACTAAAACAGCCTCTAATGGACCCTGGCAAAAAGAATAATGATTTGAATTTTGTTTTTATTCCATGCAATGATCCATGGATAAACTATAAGCAATACTGTTTAACCAGGAATGTCATTCTTCTTCTGTAGTGGAAAAATCTTAGTCTGTAGGCCATACGCTTCTGTAGCGGAGTCCTAGTAGCCACATTTTTTAACAAGCAGGCATGTAAAAAGATTGTATTCAAGAATAAGTTCTTATGCGTACACTTACTCCAATGCTGGCAAGAAGTTAATGAGATGACGCGTAGAGCGTTAGAATGAAAGACTATGTTGAAAATACAGGCCCCAAAGTGGAAACTCAGTGCAGCAAAAGTGATGCAGAACAAATTAAGTACATTTCTACTTAATCTAACTATATGGACATGGTTATAAAATGACCTGTGAACTCTCTCATGTTTGGGGCCTATCGGCTTCGTCTATCTGCATATCTGCATCGTGGCTTCAAATGAGCAAGAATTCCAATAGGAATTGAAAATTCTTATCATGAGGCTTCACAAAGATGGGAGAGGATACAGGAAGCGCTTTGACCAAATAAACATGAAAGGAAACAGCTGTAGCAGTAATCAGGAGGTAAAGAATGAGCCATAGTACCACTAATCAGGTCGTTCCTGGAAATGATGCCATGGACAGTTAGCTTATTTCACAATATAACTGTGAAAAAACAGATAGGAACTGCTTCGAACTTGACACAGGGGTTATTAGTGAAAATCAGAGTTTCTATGATGACTCAGACTGTGTGAAGGACATTGCCAAACACCAACTTCTGCTAATGGTGTCCAAGAAAAACAGCCCTTACTTGTTCTTTAGGACAAAACTGCAAGATGATACTTCATTACAGAACATGAAAAGAAACCTGGCAAATATTGAGAGGAAATTCTTTGATCAGTTGAGACCAAGATAAAGTTGTTCATCTGAGATGCATACATTTTTGGTGTAGATGTGTCCAGGACTACCGCAGTTAATGTCCTGACAGTGAAGCAGAGGTGAGAATGTGATAATATGGAGCTACATGAGAGCAAAGTATTGAGAAAAAAATTTAATATGACTTTTTTGCATTGACTTCCAGCTGTGTGGCCTGTGTTTCTAACATAGTAGCTCTAAAGTGTCACACATAAGAGCAAATACTCGGCTGTTCTACCTCAAAGTGATGCAGTTACTTGAAGGTGATACCATTTGGAATCGTTTTACATTGAAGTAATATTGCACTCACTTCTGTTGTGTGATAACACTAAAGTAAAGTCTGTACAGTCTTTACGCACGGTGTGATGCACACACAACATACCGTGTTTCGTTCTGCTACAGTGAGTTAAATCAGTGAGTCAGTATGTTGAACTCTGAATGAAATTCTGCAAGTCTGGAGGTTCACAGAGTACTCCACAATCTGTTCTGTATTCAGTGCAAAATATCAGCAGACCAGTCAGTCTGTCTGTCCCACTGAAGTGAATGAGGCTCAGCAGTCACTACAGGAGTTTTCAGAAACAGTGGAAAGGTGGAGCGGACCTCACTAAAGGTAGAGGTTCCTCAGTGGATGTGGAAATCACAGCTGGAGGATCCACCATGAGCATTTTAGCATTTCAAAAGGCACAAAGTCACGTGTGAAGAGAGAATTTGCTGATTTCAAGCAAATGTATCTACCAATATGTTAAGCAAAATGACCTGATACGTTTTCTTGAAATAAGTTTAAAAATGCAGCCACAACAGACATGATCTAACATAAAAATTTAATAGTAATAGCAGCATCTTTCTTAAATCTATATTTTCTGGCATGTACACCTTTGATGATATAGATAGCAAAGATACAGGAACCATGTGGAGAGAGGCAGTGTGTGCTCTAATCAGAGTTGCTTCTTGACAGCTGGAGCTGAAAAAATAGACTGAAAACCTCAAACAAACTCCAAAGCATCAGCTGAGTGCACAGTGTATTTTTGTTTGTTCCATTTTTGCAGTGACTTTTGTTCCTACTCCTAAAAGTAGCAATGCACAATACATTAGACAGAGAAAACATAAGAGTATTCATGTTAAAAAAAAATAAAATTTTAAACGTACACAACCAGCTTTTAACGGTAAGATCATTCTTACTTACAGGAGAATGAAATCAAAACTATCAAAATTAGCAACAGACATAACATACACGCGTAAAACTCTGTAAATATTAAAAACCAAAGTCAGTAAAGACAAATACAAACACAGAAGATGAGAAATTGTTTCACTTAGCAGTTGGTAAATCCTATTCTCCATGTTAAATCTGAACTTTGGTTCTCACCTAGAAAGAAAAAGAGACATCTGAGACCAGAAAATGCCATAGCTTCAAAATAGGATTTTGAATAGGATTTTCCATCGTAGCAGTGTGAGGATTTAATATATACACTGAAAAGGAGGATGGCACGTCTTTCACTTTTCTTTTTCTTCTTCTTCTTCAAAAAAACTTCTCTTACTGTGGAAAAGCCAAAACCGTAAACATATTCTGTGCAGAGAAACCTCTCTCCAAGAAGTTAAGTTTAAAGTGTCTCTCTCCAAATGAGCATAACTGTGTATCCGAACACATTTTTGAATAACACCTTTGAACTGCACTTAAACTAGTCAAAACACACTTCCAGAGCTGGCACAACTAGCTGAATCTGTTGTCAAAACATCCATATATGTGCATATCCAGCACACAGAGCACCATGTGCAGTCCTTTGTCCTTTATGTTCACCTGATGAATGTAAAGCCATTTCTAGACGTCTAACGTGCCACATCCTTGACTTCTTTAGGACAGCTTCCGTTGATTTTTAGACTAACGTTCCTTTCAGCTGTACTGAGACATGGATAAAGCTGCAGGATGCAGGCAATATGTGGCTTTGAATAAACAAGAATAGAAAGTACAGTCAGTAACATATAATTTTGTGCAAAAAAAGCAGAGAGAAGTTATGTAAAATGCATGAACCCCTTTAAGTCAGAGCAGCTGTCTGATACCAATGTCAAAATCAAATTTAAATATGTATGTACAGACAGACAGACAGACAGACAGACAGACAGACAGACAGACAGACAGATAGACATTCTTGTGTTGTTATCTAACAATTATCCAGTGATTCATTGAGTTTCTGTGAAATGCTCTAAGAGTGATACAAAAATGTTGCTAAATAGGCTGTTAGGGTTTCATTTGTGTCACAGTGTCTGCTGTGACAGGAGGATTTGTGTTTTTTCTGTCTTTTTCTTTTTCCCTGCTGTGGGTGTGTCATCAGTCTTGCTGGCTTCCTCCTCACCTGAACTCCACCCAGTCATCAAGCACATGTTTGTGATCCACTAATCATCCTCCACATTATAAAAGCACCAGACCTGGAGCAGCGCTTTGCCAGAATGGCTGCTAAACATATGTTTTCTGAGTCTCCTTTGTGGTACTCACTTGAGTTTTGATTATTACCTCAAACTGCTCTCTGGTTGCCAAGGACAACTTTTACTTTCTGTCTGTGGCACTAATCTGGGAAGAGAACTTCTGCATCCCAGTTTCTTTTACCTGCTAAAGTTCAATGGAGGTTTATTTCTACAGCACCAAATCACACCCCATGTCATCTCGTCACACAGATTTTGAACAGAGAACCCAACAATTCAAAGTCTTGTTTGGATTTCGTTTGAGCACTGACCTCTGTTTTCTAAACAGGAATGCTTGGTTGCCATATTCAGAGTGAAAATGAAGTCATTCATGCAGTTGCAGAGTATCTGGAGGCTCAAGATGTGATCTTCAACCACAAAGGGACAGCAAAACTTCAACATGTAACCAAGTGTGTTGAAGTTAAATGAGACCATGTTGAAAAAATAATGCAACTGTGACATTTTTTTTTTTGGCGAGGTGGAGAACTTTTTGAAGTGACTCTGTGGTAAAGTAACTTTAGTGTGCTGTAGCGTACCTCAATAAGCAGAATAGTTATTAAAAGTCTGTTTGCTGCCATAGAAAATCATTTAAATAGTCCTTGCACATGTTACTGCTGCATCCTCCTGTGCTACTTACCACAGATAAATGTTAGTTTGAGAAACACAGCAACATAAAGTTACTCTAATAATGACTGTTGTCTGTTTTCTGGTTCATTTTTTTCTTTACTTTTCCTTTTAAAACCCGTCCTTGTGAAGCTGCATTTGCTAAATTAAGGGGATTGTTACGAGCTGATTGGTGTTCAACGGATGCTATAAATCAGTTAGGAATAAGTGTTTAGAAACTGACAAGCAGATTAAGCAGAAATGAAAATTTCTTGATTATTTTCAAAGCTTTGGAACTGGTTCTAAGTCAGAGGCCTTTAATCACAATGTAGTTGATCCAGTGTGGTCTTATTTCACACTGAGAAAAGCAGAACAAACATTTTAACTAACCGAATTAGTGGATATTCTCAGAAAAATGGCAAAGAACTCTCTAAACATTCAACATAGTAGGCTCAAGTGATGTCAGTGGATTAGGTGTTGGCATTTTCTAACTGAATTAGTTATTTTTCACTTGGTTCGACAACATTTTTCCACTGTATCAGAAAACAAAAGCTCTCAGTAGACATGAGCAGGGTCAAACATTCGATGTGGAATACTCAGGTGCAAAAAGTAATGAAAGTAATTGTGTGAAGAAAGGGAGTCAGAAGTTCAGATCGTGCATATGTTTACACCTCAACACAGATGGTCATTTGCTGTTTTTGTAATTCCTGAAAACTTCCAGAAGTCACTGATTGCAGCTTCTCTAGATCTGACATTCCAAAAGTCTGCAAGGAAAAGGTTTGAAATGGTGCTTGACTACCCCGCAAAAGAACATGCCATTGGCTTTAAGATACCACCCTTTTGTCCTGGTTTGGCTGCACAGTGGCTCAGTGGTTAGCACTGAAACCTTGCAACTAGAAGATCCCCGGTTTGTGTCCCAGCCTGGGATCTTTCTGCATGGAGTTTGAATGTTCTCCGTGTGCATGTGTGGGTTTTCACTGGGTTCTCCAGCTTCGTCGCATGGTCGAAAACATGCTGAGGTTAACTGGTGATTCTAAATTGTCCGTAGGTGTGAATGTGATTCTTTGTCTCTATAGCTGCTTTTCCACTAGCACCTACTCGACTCGACTGTATTTGACTCAACTTGACTCAGTTTAGGCCGTTTTCCATTACATTGAGTACCACCTCATCGTGGGTGGAGTCGTCATAGTACAGCGGCCCAAAAGTCCCTTAACGTCATTTGTGTGCGACACAAATGCGGCACAACAATGGAGGACATTGAGGCGATGGGACACCTGCTGCTTGGTCTATGGTTTTTTGTCAGACTCAAAGTAGAAGCCAAATTCCATGAAGAGCAATGTATACCGTCGCTGTTGCCAGTTTTTTTTTGTTAGAAAATGGCGGGTTTGGTTTTCATGAAGGAGTCGCTCTCGTGTGTCGTCACTCCCTGTTCAATCAGTGGCCTGCACTCTGGACGTCACATTATCTGCTCCACTCAGGTTGCTTTGAACCCTGGCCCAGTAGGAACTAAAATAGAACCTGGTACCAGGTACTACCTCCTAATGGAAAACCTCACAAACCGAGCAGATTCGAGTAGGTGCTAGTGGAAAAGCACCATATATGTAGCCCTATGATAGACTGATGACCTGTCCAGGTGTTCCTTCACCCTAAGTCAGCTGGGATAGACTCCAGCCCCCTGCGACCCTAATGAGGATTAAACAGTGTATAGATATTGGATGGATGGATGGATGGATGGATGGCTTGGAGAGGATAGGAAATAGTTTTAAATTCATCCTGTTCTGTTCGTCATTACTGAGGTCTTTTTGCTACTGAGTGAAACATAAAATGCAGCGACGCATTAAACATTCATTTGTGAACCTCTATCAGTCACAGACCCTCAGGTTCTTGAAGTGATAAACATTTCCTTTTCGTTGACGGCTAATTCCTGCAGTAATGATGTTGCAAGACTCTATGAACATGTCTAAGATTTGCATCACCCCAAGAGAATCGTTGTGTTGCTTTTTTTGGTAGTTTGAATTCTTCACTTTTCAATCGCCATCTTCTTAAAAAATCCAAAACTAGCTGGTTCATTATTTTTGTCTTTGACCCGTGATACGTGAAAATTCCTCTTGAGCATAATGAGTGTTTGGTGTAATAATAAACTGCACCAAGAAATTGGCTAAAAATGTCAGCTTGAGTCTGTTTTTAGATTTTCTTTGAGGCTTTTGGTTAGTCTGGTGCTGTACTGGTCTTGTATCTCACTTTCTGCCTCATCCCATTCCCTCCCTTTCCCCTCATGCAGTCAGATGTCTCATCATCAGCCTGTCTCACCTGCTTTCTACTCAGATTAGATGGAGCAGTGCAGAGAAGTGAAGCTGACAGCCGGAGTGAGGAGGACGAGATGAAAAGGAGAGCGGAGGGTTGCCGGCTACAAACCCTCCTTCCTTCGATCCATCTCCCTACCTTCGATCTCTCACCTCTCCTTCCCCCCTGCTGATGCCTTTGGTCTCTTGCCTGGCTTTTCTCCTGATGGGAAGCCTTTTTTGGCTTTGACATTCAGGATGTCAGAGTGGGGGAAAGCAACACCAGACCTCTTGGTAGAAAGCTTTCATTTTTTTTAGGTTATTCGTCTAAAGCAGCACATCATGCTTTTGTGCTGGAACAGAGACAAGTAAAAAGTGCAAGAGTACGCCTGGTTTTGATCATAAATGCGAGACATAGGGGGGTGAGTTCAAGGAAAATTGCTAATAAATGCAGTTATTATCGGGCCAGTTTGACAAAAGAAACTGCTTTCCTATCAAATTTCATACTTTCTGCATGGTTTGTTTCAGGTTCTCATGCATTTTTTTTCAGTCTAATGCACTTAGAACAGAGAAGCATTGACATTTTATTTACAACTTTCCATCTCTTTCCTTTGTTTGAACACATCTCTGGCTCCTTAATGCTACTGGCCACTACAAATCTGTTTAAAAAAAAAAAAAAAGCTGCTGAGATACTGAAGCAGAATCGGGCTACATTCAGTGGACGGACCAGCAGGAAGCTGCTGAGTATCAATGCAGGCCTCAAAACACATCGATATGAATATTCCTAAAGAAATCTAAAATCAGTTAATTCAAGCCTTTGCCCACACTTGCATACTCGTGATGAGGCACCCTACAAAATATGTGTATATTTTAGTGATTTGCTTTGCCAGGGACATTTTGTTGTGTGCAGCGTTTTTCTTATGTCCAGCAGGTGTGACATTTTAATACTGCACAGTATTTAGAAGAGATTTAGATAGAAGGGCAGGACTCTGAAATGAGGGTTTTTGGGGTTCACATCAAATTCTCTGTTTATTTGAGACTACCAAAAAACATGATTAAAGCTGCCATAACTGATTTATTTTGCTACTAGAGAGCAGCAGTGCAAGATGGGGGAAAAAAACAAAACACATATCCATTAATATAATTGTGACCTTGTAAACTTTGACTAAGTCAGTGTTGCTGTGCTTGAAACTAGCAGTACCCCAACAACAATCAGACTAGTGGAGTTGAAAAAGGGAAAAGAATGGCCTTTGACTTATTCATATCACTATGGAACTCACTGTAAAACTACAGGCCTTAATTTGGAGTTTGTGGTGTGGTCAGTCAGCTCGAGATATGAGACCTTTTATTATACTCACAAAACCAGGTCAGCTGCCTTCAGCATGAACACGAGTTGGGTCAGTCTGCAACATTCCCAATAGTAGTGCTGCTGCACAGTCTCAGATTTTGGTCAGAGTTCACTGATTTGTTATTTAGGACCCAAAACCAAGTTCTGGGAAATGTTTTGGCAGAATATTAAGAATTTCATTTATTTTCAGACCCGGGAATATTTGTACTTTCACCCAGAAAATAATGTCTTACCAGGGAAGCCAACTCCCTAGGGCATATTTCCAGCAGATCCAAGTGATTAACTGGCTCCAGCAGAGGACACATTTTTAGTTACTGGGCCTTGAAAATGAAAGAAAATACAACACTTTTCAAACTAAGGTGGTGTTGGGGCTCAAGATAGCTTTTGTAAGTTTTGTATATGGATGTAGCCATATTTCCTACTAAATATACAGTCTCTGGTTGAATTTTCACTGACTTTTGAGGCCTGAAACATCAGTAAAGTTTAAAATGGTTTTGTGAGCTCATTTGTAGGATCACAAACTGATGTGCATAGGGGTCCTAATATTACAATTACATGTGCAGAGTTACTAGCTGGCTCCATGTAGTCTTCATGTTAAATTTTAACAACATGTTAGCCTTATTTATGTGAATTTATGTGAATTATGTGAAAAGACATAGCAAGAATATCAATGCTGTACTAAAGGCAACAAAAGAAAACGGTCCAACAGTCATCACTCCATGAATATACATAAAATTTACTTGCTGAAATGGATTTCTGAAAAGCCATTTTATTGGACCTACTGTCTTCCCCTCTTCATTGTAGTTGGAGCTGGGATGTTTGACAGGACATGCAGTCTTGGCACCAACAGATATCATCAGATGGAGGCCACTTTAATGAAGCAGCTGTTCCACTTGGGTGCATAAACTTTACTGTCATCTCTTGCTCCTCTTCAGCTTTGTCGTTGGTGAATCCCAGCCACCACTTGCCATAATACACATGGGCTGCATTGTTCAAGTGTCCTCCATCTGGATGTTTGGTTTGCCAAAATACACAGTTGGGTTCATTCTAAAAAAAATGTTTTTTTAAATGTTAATAAAAAATCTAGAAAACAAACTACCAGACCAAGGGACAGAAGCTTTGTGTGTGAGCAGAAATTAATTTGCAGGGGTCAAGAATGTAAGCAAACACTGTCAGTGATCAAGAATAGACTTGCATGAAAACAACCTCAGAGGCTGCAAACTCTTGTTAAACCTGAAGAAAATCAGGGTCACAGTTCACAAAAACATCCAAACAGAGTTGCAGAACAAAGTTTTATGATTTGACAAATTCGGCCTCAATCAAAATGAAAGAGGAAACTGTGGAAACAACAAAGGAAGTACTTCTGACCCAGACCATCACCTCGTCTGTCAAACAAGATGCTTCTATGACTTGGGCATGTATGGCTGCCAATAGGACGGCCATGCTAGTATTTACTGATGATTTCAGTGCTGATAACCCAGTAGAAGTGTACAGCAACATTCTGTGTGTTTACAGAAAGTGCACTGAAACTCCTCATTCAGCAACACAGTGGTTCAAAGCATACAGTCAAAGCTAGCAAAGAGGTTTTCTGAGGTGGAATAACTTCAGATGACCAAGTCAGTCACCAGTGACCTACATTATGGAGCAAGCTGAGCATATTTCAACAACCACCATCATGCTAAGCAGTCACATGAAGCCGGTTATTAACTTCTGAATCTAGTTCTGAGCGTATTCAGACAAAAGGGCTGGTGTCGGCAACAGATGGCCGCAAGTTCAACAAACTATAATCCTTAACAAATATGAGGACTTTAAAACTACAATACGGGCCAAAAGCAACACAGCTGTCACGCTGCTGCAGCCAAAACCCTGAAGGAAATCTGGCGAACTGTGTGAACAGGAGTTAATAGGCTTATCAATATCTCTGCCTCATATAAGGCACGATCTGATTGATGCTACAACTGCGTTTAAATTACTTAGATGTAAATTTCCTATTGAAAAATGATCATTATGCAACACAAGATCGTATCAGGAGGATATTTCCCCTTATGCTACTCACAATAAAAGAGTTCTTTAAAAATGGATATTTAAATAGGCTAATAAAAAATAAAACTATTTGTGGTGATTTGGGTGATGAATGCTGGTCAGAAAAAAAAAACTGAAAATGCAGTGCTCAGTAGAAAAGCAACAAGTACAATACATTACTGAAATAAGCAAGCTACCATAAGACTGGAATAGAAAAGTCAAAAGTAATGCAGGCAATGATTCTGACATCATACATAATATAGTAATGATCTCACATTCAGTCTCATTCTGCAGAGTATAAGACCGTTTTCCTTTTAATTCTTTCTGCTCCAACCTTGGTATTGTTGGAAGCAACAGAAGAATAAATATAAAAACACATTTCAAGCAAGAAAGTGAGTTTACAACAACTTCAGGGAATTATCCAGGAATCATGCTGCCCTTTTCTGAGACGACTGATTAGTCTGTAGGTGACGTTTTTATATGTGCTGATCCGTTATTTTGTACATATCTGGCTCTGGAGAGGTTATGTGTTCATCACAAATTATCATGGTGATGTACTCCAGGTTTAATTCTGGGTTAAACCTGAAGTTATATCTCTAATCCCAAATCCTGCTTCATAGTACAGGGCCTCAGATCTCAGTCGGACTTAGCAGCTGAAGACTGCACAAAGGCAAAAAGAGCTGAAGATACAAAGAGTCTGCTGATGTTTTTTGGGTCCAAGACGTAAATATTAAACACAAATACAGTACAGTACTTAGTTTGACTTTGTATGTATTAGTTGAATTGTATTCACTTTGTGTTTTAAGGGCTACATCTGTTGTTAGTCTGTTCTAATTAAAGCTGAGGCTGTCATGGTACAGCTTTTCCCTTCAACTCCTTTTGTGTTTCGGTGGATTTCCTCTCCCTTGTGTCTTTTTTTATTTCCTGTTTGTGTTCTCTGTGTATATGTGTGATTTGGGTGTGGCTTATTGCATCCACCAATCAACCCACCGCAGTATTTCAACGCCAGCTTGTCATTGGCTCTTTACCAAGATGTTCTTATTGACACGGTAGTCGTATCGTCTTGGCCTTCTTTGTGAGACTTCCTCGTCCTTAAGCCTCAGGATCCCGATCCTCTCCAGTCTCTAATGCTCACCCACCTATTCAGCCTCCCATCACCAAACCTCTCCAACACTGCTGCAATCAGCCACAAACCCGCAAGACCTCCCCTCAGATTCCCTCTACATGCTCATCACTTTTAAAAGATATCGTGCAAAAAAAACAAGAAAACAAATCTACTGTATCAGTGTTGTACACTGGGATCCAGAGAATGCCATAACACAGCCTTGGCACTTAAATGTAGTAGCCATTATTTCATTGAACATTCAATGCTCTGAAGGTCAGCGCTTGAAGGAAAGAAGGTCTTAGTGTTCTTATTACTTACAGTGTGGGCTGAATGCTTTTTATTTTCTCTATGCTATGCTTACACCTACATGACTTGTACTAGTATACCGATTCATAAAATTGGCATATTTTGGTCCAAAATCTTTCCTGAACCATAATCCCGTGCTGTAAGAGGTCTAAATACGATCATAAAACATCATACTAAAACTGTCATACCTTAAGCTTCCCAACAGCAGCTACATAAATAGACAATGGTACAATTTCTAAATCTGATATTAAAAATTAATCTCCCAATAGGAAGCCCTATGTACAAACCTGTTTTTTTGTTTGTTTTTAATGAACATCTGTAAACGTGTAAGTACTTGAATAATCTGAAATGATCGGTACAGGTTGTCAAGAGAAGGGATAGCATGTATTCATGAAGCCACACGGTACAAATAGTAGATGCTGCATTAAAGTGTTACGCTTTGCTTTATTATTACATTTCTACACTCAGTTGAAGATGCAAAAAATGATGGTAAAGCACTGACTTTCTGCTCCGTACAAGTGGCACCGGTTAGAACTCCCTTTAATGGAATGGCAAGTTCAAATATTGGTTGTATATGAAATATTTTTGAGTGTTATTATGACGTGAAAAAGACAGTTTTCCCAAACATCGTCGGGTCTTTAAACTGGACCCACATGCAGATAAAGCGTCCTTGCATTTCACTTGAGGCAGACTTTGTCAGTAGGAAATCATTACAGCATAACTGCAGGTACAGTCCCACTGAGATATTGGTCTCGTCAGCTACTACTGTAGAACAAACTGCTCTGTAGAATAGGCTGGGCAACAGGGTGCTGTTCCAACAAATCCCTGTGATTTTAAATAGCTTTTCATAGAATAAGCCTCATTCCAAAGAGTTTCTCCAATTTAAAAAAAAAAAAGGATTTGGGTACATTTCAAAGATATTGCTTCTTATTTGTATATTATTCTCGTCTAGTGACTTGCCTTCCCTTCATTTCAGATGATCTGTGGTGCAGAATGTGGAGGGAAAATAGCCTGGTCCAGTTCATGACTCCAGAATCTCTTCCCCAGTAGCTGTCACAGGGCTGTTCAGTAAGTATATGGAAATGTAAAATAGTATAGCTGTAAAAAAAAAATGCCTTTCATAACAAAAAATAGATTTTACTGCCCAAGTGAATTAGTGGGAGATGAGGGCAATGCCTGCCTGCCCTTTCTCTTGACCCCAAACAGAGCCACAACACAAATACAGTGCAGATCTTGCATGCACAAAGGCTCATGTAGAGATGCTGTTTGACCTCCTCAGATGGAGGTACCAGTGCCTGAACCATCTCTAAGTGGCTCCACAAAAGACCTGTGACATTACTGTTGCACACGTTGTGCCTCATAACACCAAGAAAAGAGGCTAAGAATGTTTGTAGAGGAGGAGGGTTGGGGCATGTTTCATTGTCCATGAAACGGCAGGATCATAAGGGACGTATGCACAAGTAATTATTCTCTCGCCATTATATTCCCACCTTTATGTTTCTGGCTTTAATTAGTTTTTTCTTCCAACTTCTGCTCAGTTTCATTGAATTAGTCAAAACACAATTTGCATATTTTGTACATCTTCAAATTGAAGCAGTCTGTTTGGGGAGAAGGTATATAATGAAATGGTGCAAACAGGAAAGGTCATGTGTCTTGAATATTCCACTTACATCGTTCTACAGCAGTACAGTTAATATCCACCCTGTAGTCCTGGTCTGAGAGGGTCCTGGAAGGGTTTCAGTGTCCTGCAGATAATGATTGGGGGAAAAAAAACACCACAGTACCCACCTACAAAGGTAGGGCTTAAAGTCTGTAATGTGCTTCCTCCATTCACCCTGAAACCATAAAGAAAATTTCTGTTCAATGCCGATCACTGAACAATGGCAGTAACAGGGTCCTGCTCGATGACTGGTGGCTCCAATCGGAATACCATCACTATGTAACAAAACATGTTGACTTTGGTCAAAAATATACAAATACATGTAGAAGCACATGGTTTTAGATGCTCTTCTGCCCTCTATTCCTCTATTCTCTCCTTGTTCAATTCCAGGGCCCACAGGAGGAAACTGTACTGGCAGCGTTATTCTTGGTTTTGGTAGCTGCAATAATAAACTTTATGACACCGGACAGCTCTGGCACCAAGCTGATTATGCATAAGGGGCTTCAAAGCCTGTAGGTATACTCACAATTCCAAACAGTATTTTAATATTAATTTTCTCCTGCTACCACATCCCTTTTCTCCCCACTTAAGATGCTGCTGTTAAAGATATTTTCATAACCTGTAGGTTTTCTGTTCGTCTTGACTGTTTGAATATATTGTGCCCAAGATTCAAGCAGGTTCTATCAAAATATTACTGCAAGCAATTTTTCTCTGTTTTTGTTTATGGAAGAAGATTGTGTTTTCTTTTGAGATGCTTAAATTGTTGTAAAAGTTTTGAGTAGTAAGAGCTGCCCGGTGGCTGTGAACATCACTGCTCTCTCCTTTTAGCGAGGTGGATCGATCTGATCTATGTTCAACTTCTCAGGTTGGGCAATTACCTCGACTACCCGAACCTGTGTTGAATTAGCCTGATAGTTGAGATTGACCTGTATGGAGCCGCTTTAGCCCCGGCTGATTTGTTAGGTTCATTCAAGGCAGGTGTAGGTCTTTAATCCACAATTTTCTTACTGCACTTTATAGAGCAGCCCCAAGGACAAACAAGAAGAGAGGAAAAACACCAGAGACTAAATGGGAAGTGGCAAAGTTGGTACCATGATAAGTTTAGCATGAAATTCAAACAAACAGAAGTAATCAGTAAGGGAGGAGATGGATACTTTCCATAGTATAATCTGGGGAACATTGTTTCCTAAAAAACATATTTGCTAATGCAAACTGCGTTGCATGTGAAAAATATTTTAAGGAAGCGTGGTTATCCATTTTAAAGCATGCAATTTAACAAAAAAAACAGACTGTCAGACAACCAGGAGAGACGGTAGGCATCTAAACAGTTCAGCTGTATATCCAATACGTCATAAATCCAAGAAAACAGACACGTTACAGACACTTTAATGAGGCCATCAGACACGCAGATGAGTAAAGAAGGTGGTACAGCAGTGAGAAAGAAAGAATGGTGGACAGGCATTCAGGCCATCAGACAGATGTTCAGGTGGTCAGGCTGCAAAAAATATTGGTATTGATTTCTTCACCTTTGATCCACCCTGTAAACCACATCAAAGGTTCAGTCCAAGCCAGAGAGGACAGAAACAGAAATGCAATATTTGCTTGGCCTTTTTCTCCTCTTTCACTTTCTTTTTTTTTTCGGGCTCCTCACCCCCTCCCCTCGAGCTGCCATAGATTTCTCCATGACAACCCTCAGCGTGTCGTTGCATCAGCCTATATCTGGATTTTTTCAGCCATGAAATGCATGCAGTTAAAGAGAAGGGAAATACTGCTGTAAGCCACTCACAGGAATACACCACCCTGTTATTTTCGGCTTGTTTTGTTTTCACTTTTTACGGTAGCACGGTGTGCATGTGTGGAAGAGTTGCACTGCACTGCCATCACGCTATTCATCCATCTATTTTTCAGTGCAATATTAGATGGAATACGTTGTTTCAATTTAGCTTGTTCGAGTGGTTTGAATAAAAGTTAAAAGCTAATAAATCAGTTGAGTGTCCTGTGGATTTTGTTGTTCTTTAATGAAGCTTAGCAAGAGTTCAATCAGCAGACTGGCAGCATTCATGTTTTTCAGTCAGTCTAGTTACACTTTTCCACAACTTTATTTTTTCCACAACTTTATTTTTTTTCTTTAACTTTATTTCTGTCTATCTGTGGCCCGCTTTTAAGACCTCCTGTAATGTTTTAGCTCACATCTTAGGTATGTGCACTTGTCATATTAGGTCCTCATGTCTTACTTCAGACCATGTCTTACTTTGATCTATATTTCACAGTTTGGTCCACCTGTTATCTTTTGGTCTACCTGGTTTAGTAAATAAATGGTAAATGCTCTGTAATTATACAACTCTTTTATCCCTGAGCATAAGTGGATGAGGAAAGTGTACTCAAAATGGAGAGAGCCAGTTCAGCCTTTGTTAAGGTGAAAGACAGACTGTAGGAAAAATTGACAGAGTAAAATATAAAGTCTACAGAGCAGTAGTACTGTCTACATCACTATATAGAGCAGAAAGATGGACCATCTACAGAGGGCCAGTCAAGGAACTACATACTTTTATGATGAGACACCTCAAACAAATTTGAAAACATCATGGAAAGTCAGGATAGCTAACAAAGAAAATCTGGATCAGGTGGGTCTGCCATCTGTGGCAGATTTACTCATACAGGTGAATCTATGTTGGCTAGGACATGTTGAGAGAATAGGATAGAACTACTCAATTCCAAGCTCTTTGAGGGAAAGAGAATCCAGAGAAGGCCTCGATTCAGATTTAAAAAATACACTTCACTAGCATGGGCCACCCCATCAATTTGAAGCTTGATAGTTTATTGGATGCAAACGATCATTTTGTTGGTGATGACTGAGTTGAGCCGATGCAGTGTGGAGACAAAAGCTTAGTTGGAGATCTCGTCCCGGGCCAACGAACTCCCTACGAAAAGGAGAAGACTACAAAAGGAGGCAGAAGTATAGGAAAGGTGGGGCATGGGAAATGAGAACTAACAAATGGGAACGGTAGAGTGGTATGTACAGATGTACGACAGGAAGAGGGGTGACTGAGGTGTGGTCCTGCTCCTTCAGCTAAAGATTTTATCTCCATTTAAAAGGAACAGGAAATGGAAGGACATAAGCAGGATCAAATGGCAACTATATGCAAAGAGTAGACTGAAATGGAGGAGTATGATGCGCTACCTAGAAGAAATGAAACAGTCATTATCAGTTTCACAGACTGCTAAGATGATGGTACTCAAAACGTTGTACAATTTCACCCATTCACAAAAGTAACTTCCAGTTCAGAGTCTTGGCAAAGTACACCTCAGCATGTGAAGGATGGGTTTGAACCAGCAACCTAATAATTAGTGGACGATCTGGCCCTTTACCTGAGTCATGGCTCTGCATACCTTACCTGTCCAAATGCCATTTTGTCCTTTTGATTTAGTGATTATCTGTCTGTATCCATGAAATGGTTTGGTCCACATACCATTAACAGTTCACGCATATCCTTTAGAGGGTCATCAGTGAGCAGCTGAAGCCTATCTAGCTGGCTCTTGGTAAGGTAGAGGGTGCACCCCGGATGGGCTTCCATCACAGTTGTAGCTCACATGTCATGGTCTGGTCACCATATCCCATTTTTGTCCATATGTTACAGTTTGGTCCACCTGTTACATGTTGGTCAACCTGTCTTGGTTCGGCAGAATTTGATGAGAATATACAGATGTCACACATTCGTGACACATTAAATCGTACTACACAAAAGAGTTGCAAATATTGTGACTGAGTGATAGACATTATATATGTCAGTCCTGCTCCCATCATGGTTTGTATATTGCAGCTGTGAGTCTGGCTTCTTTTGTTACAAATGCTGGAAATACATCTCTCCAATGTGTTCCTCCTCAATCCTGTGTACTTGAGATGCATTGTAGAAGTTGAGATTACCAGGTTGCAGGCCAGATGACAGAGGAGACAAGGAGGCTGAACTTAGTGAAATGAGATGAGCCTGTGGTTTCTTCCTATAGAGATCAGAGTACCAACATGGGCATTATCATATATAAAACAGAGCAATTGTTTCTTTAAGAGTATGAAACCTATAACTGGTATAATGGCTGTCTACGGAGCAAGTCGACCATTAAAATGTTGATATTTTCTGTGCTGCCTGCTGTAAAAAGCCACGTAATTTGTCAAATGCCCCTGGCTAACATTGCGAGAGTGCAGCCATTACCGTGTGACGACTGACAGCTGTGACGGCCAGCCGTGAATTATTCTGAATGCCAGTAGAAAGAAGGTGAGCTCGGCCAGCCTCATCGTTCCACTTCATTAGTTGTTCTCTGCATTCACGACAATACAATAAATGCGATCGACCTGTGGAGCACAACTAATTAGCTCATGTTGCTGGCAGCATTCTCTCTGTGCTTTTTAGCATTGCAAGGTTGTCAGTTCGAGGCAGAACAGCAGGTTGAAAAACAAAAATGTCACCGGTTCTAATTCCCAGTCCAGCCAGGAGATTTGGGCAAAAAAATAAAATGGTCAGAATGTAGTGTGTTGTCCCCCAGCAAGGCAGTTGCAACCCACCTGGAGTTTTTTCTTTTTCATTTATTTATTGGACTAAGCGGGACCATGCCCATTAGTGAGGCTCAAAATACATCAATATTTTGCAGTGAATTATTTTGCATTGGAAATAAAGTCATGCATTTTTCACAGGGGCAAACACACTCATATATTACATTCCAGATATTCTGAAGCTCAAAAAAGCAAGTTTAAGAAACTCACTTTGAAATACTGGATCAAAATTTAATGGTTGCATTACAAATGTGTTTATTTCTTATGGAATGTTGGTCTAAACACGTACAGAGTGAAACAGGGTATGTGGTTGTATTTCTAGCATACAGTTAATACAAAAACATGTCTCTTGCTGACAGATTTTCACACTGTTGCAATTATCTTTTTGGATTAGTTCACATAACAGGTGATCCTTGTCAAAACCGATGGAAGTTAATTCCTTCTCATTGCTTTTGAGGATGTCCGAAGTAGTGTTGGTACACATTTTATGGAAAGAATCCCTTAACTAAGTCAAACAATAGTCCATCATTGCTTTGGTGCATGAGGGTCAGTCAGGTCAGAAAATTTCAAGAACTTTGGTTTTTGCACTTGAAGAAACTTTCTAACACAGAGCTGAAGCTGGTTCTTGTGAGGACAACCCCAGGAAGGAAGACCAAGAGGAAACGTTCAGTCTCTGAGATCACTAATTAACGGCAGCTCATATCAGAACCATGTTAGTGCTTCCCAGAATTCAAGCAGACACATCTAAACATCAGCTGTTAGAAGGAGACTCTGTTATGGTGGAACCGCTGGAAAGAAACCACAACTGACCAAGAGCTGCTTGGAGCCAAGAAACACAAGAATTGGACATTAGATGCGTAAAACTCTGGACTTTGGTGTGTTGAGTCCAAATGTGAGATTTCAGGTTCCACCCACTGTGTCCTTGTGAGAATCCTCTGAGGTGAATAGTTGGCGTCTGCATTTGTGATTCCCACTGTGAAGCATGGAGGAGAGAACCTGAGCTGACCTGGCCTCCACATTCACCCACTTCAACCCCGCTAAGATGGTTTGGGAAGAGTTGGAGCTGAAAGTGAAGGAAAAGCAGCCAACAAGTGCTCAGCATGTGTGGGAACTCCTTCAAGACTGTTGGAAAAGATCCAGGTTTAAAGAATAAAGAGTGGGTCAAACAGTTAGCAAAAAAAAAAAAACAACAAAAAAAAAAACAAGGCAAAGTTGAAGAATCTCACATTTAACACACATTTGCTTTGTTTAAACTTTGCATCATAGTTTTAAGTTCTACTTTGGTTGTGCAATGTAAAAAAAAAACTGAATAAACGTAATTAAAAATCTCTTGAATGTGTAGGTGTGTTTGAACTTTTAATTAATACTGTACTTTGCGCTTTTGTGTGTTCTGATGTGTAACAAAATTTAAAGGTTTCAACACTGGCTGCCACTCTGATTGTCAAGCTTGTGTGGTTGAATGAGGGTTTTTTTTTCAAAGAATTAACTAAACTGACTTTGTTTTAGTTGACTATTTAACCATTATTGCAATTGTAAATGGACAATGCACTTTTTTAAAACATATAATGTTCAGTTAAGTTCTAAATTAATTCTGTGAAAATGACAATATATTGTTTTCTGCAACAAAGTTGTAGAAAATAACCCCACTGATGACTCGGTGAATACAAAATTTGCAGCAGAATGCCTCTGATACAACCTGGACATGTGAAGCTAAAAAATAAATGGTCATTTAATGGACAGCGGTACTGTGGGAAGTGTAGGATAATATAAGAAAAATGTTACTGATCCCTTACCTGGGAAATGTACACACTACTGTAGCTAGCTACAAATGAAGCACAGTATGACAGAACAAGAAATACAAGAGCAAAATTAAGATAAAAATATCTAATAAAGACTGTGTACACCTTTTGTGTGTACAAATATGCAGAGATATGGATATGGAATGATAAATAAATGTACCCAAACTGTAGGACACACATGTGTTTTAGACTGTGTACATTGTGCTAAGTATTTTCTTCTCTTTCCAACTTCTCAAGTGCATTTAGCCTTTGCATCTTGGGAACTAAAAGTCTGGATTTCTCTTATTGCTTTCTTTGTGGCTTTGCTTTGATTTTCCAAAACTTTCTGAAAGTTTAATACCAAATCACCGGCAAACACCTTTAAAGACGTAAACCTTTCACACTATGTTAATACAAGATTGCACCCTTAAAAACTGTGCTTCTGAATGTCTTGATGGAGAGGAAACAGCTGCCATTAAGACAGCTGTTGTTAATTAAACCCTTCATGTAACGTGTTTCTTGAAGACAGTCTGTGGCTGCTTGTTTGTGTATATGTAACGGTCAGGCTGAATTTCCTGTTTGCCTCATTGCTACAGAGCCGCGTTAAACGTCTGTTTGGAGCTCATTTTTGCTACATTTATAAATCAGTTGAAATGGCACTCGGGACTATTGTATGAATATTGTGATGGAAGAATTAACTCTCTAAACAGTAATGTTAATTTGAATGGTGTATTGTTGCAGTAAATCAGATTTTCAATATCATTTAATAATGTAATTGGGGTCCAAACCTGTGACTCAGGTGTTAATGATTTAATTAAAACGTTATTTACATCACCTCCTAACCTTTATAGCTATGCAAATATGAGACAAAAATGAAGTAAAAGCTGGTTTCGTTGGTGGAGTAAGAAGCAGCTGGTTGTTTTTCAAGCAGCAGCAGGTAATAAGTTTAAGGAATAGTATGTGAACCTGCTGCACTGCTGGGAGCTCTGAGCTTGTAGAGAACAAAAACAAATGAGCTGAATTGTTCTCTTGCTTTTGTCTGATTGTTCTTTGTGATTTTTTCCCCCCTTTTACCATGACCAATCACAACAGAGGCTTATTATTAAGTGACCAAAAACATATAAATACAAAGAAGTGAGAAAATTACATCAACCCAAGTATAGAATTTGTTGACCTCTTATGCCCCCCTGTTTGAACTAATTTAAATAAATCTCCATAATAGTGACACATCTGACCAGTTTGGGCATAAATACAGAACCTCTGGTTTTGTTCTGAGGTGTCTGGCACCGAGGCGTTGGCGGCACATCCTTTGGGTTTTGTGGGTTGCAGAGTGGGGCCTGCCTGAGTTGAGCTTTTTCAGTTGCGTCCAGTTGATGCCTGATCAGATTGGGATCTGAAGAGTTTGGAGGCTGGGTCAGCGCTTTGGGATCTTTTTCGGTGTTCCTCGAGCTGTTCCTAAGAAGTTTTTAGCAGTGTGACAGGTTCTGCTGGGTAGGCTGCTGCCGTCTGGGAGTCCTGTTGTTCTTGGAGGGTGTTCTTGGTCTAGAACAATGTTAAGGTCATTGATACATGTCAAAACGACATCCAGATCAACACCAGGACCCAAGGTTTCCCAGTAGAACATTGCATTGCATTGGTACAGGATGATTATGTACTTCACCTGTCAGTGGTTTCAGTGTTATGGCTAATCAGTAATACAAAGTGTGATCAAAAAGTTATGAGTCTGTTCTTGTTTTGTACAAATCAAAGCAACACGGTGAAGTTGGTGCACAATCAGAATCAGCACCTGTCTTGCAGGCATGTATACATGTTGATTTTACAGTGGATTAACAGAAACAGCACCATGTCAAAGTTTGTGAGGATCTCCATCCACAGTGTCCGGATGAGCCAAGTTTCATATTGAGGATCATCAGTGGTGATGGGTCTATGGCTATGACAGAAAAGACAGCCTTTAGAATGGACGAGGCAGCGGTTTCCAAGACTGAAGAAGGCGCATCAGGTCAGGAGAGTATGAAGAAGCTGGTCATTGTTTTCTTCTGCATTCCCTGTGCACCATGAATTCTTCCCTGGACAGTGAATGCCAAGGTAGACTGTAACATTCTGAGGTGTCCCAGGGAGAAAATTGGCCACAAACAACTTGAACTGTGGTGCAAAGACAAATGGGTGTTATATCAACAACACAACATGCACACTCACAGCGCATAGGAAGACTACTTTGGCAGCCAAATTTAAATCTGGAGTGGCTTTTGCTTCTTTTGGACAGACTCTGGAACTCTTGATCACATCAGTATGTATCTAGAGACCCATGAAAGAAACACTTCAACATTCTGGGGGAAAACACTTATTCGCTTTCTTGGTGTTTTAAAAAGAAGATACACCATTCTTAAGTCTGTATAGTAAATATAAAACGGAAGAAACGGTTAGCCTGGCTCTGTCCACAGGTAACCACAAATCCTTCTATGGTACACAAGTAGTTCCAGTATGCAGTAAAATGCCCTGTTAGACTGCATGTTTACATGTAGTTCTAAAACTATTTCAAGTAGTTTTAACATTTCCTTTGATGGATGAAAAAATCCAAGACATTGACTAAGAAATTACAGAAAAACTAAGAGCATGCAAGGACAGATTAGAATATCCATAATGGACACGGGGCACTAAAGGGATAATACCTGACAAGTTGTACATCCCAGGACTCTAATGGACATTGCAGAGTCAAACAACAACATAGACCTTGTTGTTTGTCGGGTGGTTTGCCTTGGATGTTCAGATTTATGTACATATCTTAAACAACTGACAGTGAATTCATACTGTTTAGCTCAAAAGCTTTTACTCTTCATCAACTTTGATACAAACAACTCCAGTTCCCATCAGAATTCCTGCACCACAGGTGTTGTGTTGTTGCGTTACTAGAAGCTAATCGACAAGGATCAAACAATTAGAACAGAGAATTCTCAGTGGCCATGGTATAAAGAAATGCAAAAGTTCTTCTCATACAAGAAGGGGGAAGCTCAGCTCTCCACAAAACACTGCTCTCCATTGTATTATGCACGCTAAATAATTTATATATTTACTTCTTTTGCGCTGTGCACATAATTGCATGGATTTTTGTTGGCATTTGGTCTGCCTCCACTGTGGCAGCAGCTGCTGCACTAAGTATAAAAGAGCAGAACACCCCAGTGTGAGCCCCAGTGAAGCTCTTGCACATATTGTAGCTGCTGGGAACACATTTGCAAGCCTGATAATTGCTGAAAAACACATTGTACATCAATGACATTTATTTCTATGCTGTGGTGGTAAATAACTGTGCTGGTTTCAGAGCTTGACAAGATATTTAAGGTTGAACAGTGACAGATAAAAAAGGAGTCTGACAGTATCTTCTCAGGGCTGTTAGCTCTGACTGCAAACTACACTAGTAAGCTGCGTATCCCTTGACCTTCCATGTCACAAACTACACAGCCACAAAATCAAGTCCATTTATTGAAAGATAGGTTTCGTGTTAAATTTGAGGGTGATGCCATCATGTGACGCCGGTGTGAAACTCCTGACAGACTGTGATGATTGAGCAACCACTGCAGAAGATAGGATGCAGCTGAAAAACCCAGAGAGAGCTGGTCAGTGTTCTGTCAAACTAATGTTTCCAAGGTAAATAATGGATATTCCAAATGATCGTACAAATTTTAATGTAGCAGCTGCACTATGTACAGAAACAGGTGACAATATCTATAATAAAACTAACGTTTTAATTGGGTTTGGTGTGCATAAAATGCAAAACATATTCAAAACATCTATTGCTTTCACTGAAATCTTTCCAATAAGAATCATTAATAAAAATCATTTAACAGAGGCTCTTGCTTCGGGCCCACAACTGACCTTTAGTCACACTCACAGCTGAATGAAACCCTCAAATGTTTAGAAAAATAAAACTTATTCCCAAGCTTCTTTTGTGGAATTTCTGTTTCTTGCAAACGTCTTCAGAGTTTAACCCTGATAAGCTGCTGGGCTAAGGTCCCTGTAGATATGTAGCATCTTACAGTCACAATGTCCATGTCTGCCTTTTTTTTATAGACTTTTTTACATTGATAAGAAGTACAACGTAATCTTTAAGTTGTTCATGTCTGCATAATTAAATGTCTATCTCAGTTTGAGCAGATGATGAGTAAATATACAAGTAACTGCCTGGAACTTATCTTTGTACAGAGCATCTTCCATTAAGAACACAACACCGTGTTGCATGACGTCAGGAGGTCAGCATCAGTGCAAACTTGCTGTTGGATGTTTAACAGCACATGTTCACGTTCTGTTAATTGGATGGAGCTGAAGTTGGTGGACCCTTTATGCAAACATGCAAACAAAGTAACAGGGAGTACTGGGAAGGTTAAGGTGGTATTTTGAGAGGTAAGACAGCAGTTACAAGTCAGTGGAAGCTTGCAAAGGATAGCAAGGTGTGAATTCACATTATCTATGTTGTCTTGTATTATTTTGCAACTCTGCAACTGTGGTTGTACATCCAGGACATTTTAACAATCTTAAAGATGATGAATTTATCATCATAACAATGTGGGCAGGATTGAAGCACTTATAAACAGATTTGCTGCTAGTAAAGTGCTTGGGTGCTCTCTAGTGGCAACAGTAAGAAAATACAGCCTTAAAAGGCACAAGAGCTGAGCAGCTTGCTTCCAAAATGGTTTTGGAAAGACCTTCTTTCATCTTATTTTATTTCTTCCTCCTGAAAATAATGGTTTCAAGCTATTCTTTAAGACCTACTGGTGGTAGATCTTAAATGACTTGCATGGATGGATTCAGATTTTGATTTCAGTTTTAATCGCAAAAAATATATATTGAAGGTTTAATACACTGACTTACTTTTGACTACAGTGAATTTAGAATTTAAATTCTGAAGATTATCGGATATTTTATTCTGGACAGCTGAAGAGAGACGGGGAAGGGGGAGAGAGGGGGGATGACATAAAGCAAGGCAGGAATCTAATCCTGGAAGCTGTGATAAGGACTCAGCCTTAGTCGATGGCTTGTATGCTCTACTGGGTTCCCCACATGTAGTTTAACATGTTATAATAAAATGCTTCCCTTTCCAACCTGAAAGTTCCTATTCTGGAATGAGACTGTTTCTATAAAATTTCAAGCGTGTCACATTCCATGAAGAGTCTCCCTGATAATGCTATGGATAAAATAGATGTGCTTCATTTCTGCTACAACTAAATTTGGTAGAGTTTCAGCTGATACTTTTTAGAACAGCCTCAATGACATTATTTCACAGTAAGAAGGCTCTTATTTACTCTCTAGTTTGAGTCTTTGATTGGGCAACAGTAAAAATTATGGATGTCCTGATCAAGAATTATTGGCTTCCAATTTGAGTAATTTAACATATCGTTAAGTTTCCCTCGCTAGTACACTGAAGGTATTGTAGATCAGCTGTAGTACCTGCTTAAGTCACCAGATGGAGCCTCTTGCTATTTAATACTGCAGCAACAAGAGGGGACTGATTCCCTTGTTGGCAAGCAAAGAGCATTATGTGAGTTTGGTCAGTAAAGCAACACCGTGACAGAGATTTTTACAAGGCTTATTGTCCTCAGGCCAGCAAACAAATCCTAATACAAAGTGGACTTAAGCTGATTAATGACTTTATATCTCAGATATATATCTGACTGCCAGTCTTGTGGTGGATTTTCACATTTCTGTTTGGTAAAAGTTATAAATAAGTATTTGGACTGAGAGGGATCACTTTAAAATTTACATGATCAACCCTGGTCCCTATTTTGGGATCAGGATTGGGACATCCCTGGAAAAAAATGTCAATATTTGTCACATGAGTTTTTCAGACTTCATTCTGGCCTGGGGATAAGGATATTCAGACTCAAGGCCAATTAATGGTTTTTGCATGACCTATGCAGACTTTGTAAGCAGAAAGTGGACATGCATTCGGCTCTATTCATACCACAATGGGTACATGTTGGTCTGCTACACAGATGGTCATATTGCCCCTCATATCAAACACAGAAAAACAAAGTTCCCATGGATGTTTCTGAAAGGCTGCCTATGACTTTGTATTTTGTACAGATTAGCAACAAACCATATCAGCTTTGTGTATTAGTGTATCAGCTCTTACAGACTGGGCCGTGGCAACATGTCAGTGAATTTTCCTGATCCAGGCTATCAAGTAGCCTGTAGCTTACGTTAGTTGCCTTCCTGTCCCAGGCACAGTGGGAGGACATAGCACAGGATATCTGGAGAATTTGGAACTTTCTACTGTGTTTGACTCACAGAAACTTCCTGCTGTATTTGGAAAGCATTTACAAATCTAAGCACATCTCATGTTGCCTAAAGCTTCGACAAACACTCTTACAGCGATGCTTTAAAAGGTTTAGATGATGCAGAATCTCTTTGCAAAGTCACCCCTCAAAACAAAGACTCATGTTGTTTTCTTAGCGCTTGTGCAGTTGCCGTGTTTGCAGCGTGCACATTCCGCTGTCTAAAATGTTGGTTTGATGATTGAGTTATAGCACTGTGTCAGTTTGATGTTTCCTGTATTGTTTTCTGCACAAGATTTCTGGAGAAATTAAGATTTCCTGCTGTGTTTGTGCTTCGTCGATGGGTCTTCTTGTACAGTCTGTTCTCAACAAGCATTTGTTAAAGGCACAGTTTGTCTTCCTGGTGTGTTGACATGCTTTCAGTGCAGACAGACAGTCCATGCAATCACTAGTTTTCTGCTGCACATGTTTGCAGAGGGGTTCACGCAGACATTTTCAGACTTACGTCACATGTATCCTTGTGAACATCCTTGTGGTGGGAAAGCATGAATAAACTTTTATTGTATTTCAAATCCCCCCAAGTGTCTCTTACACATTAGGGTTGTTCATTTTGTCCATACAGTTGTTACTGGCTGAATGTTTTCCATGATTTTTTTCTGTTCAAATTAATATTCAGAAAAACACTTTTTACTCAGTTCAGTGTACTGCTACCATTGCTATCTCCCCTTTGTAGAAGCATAATACTATTGGTACTTTAAAACAGCGCCAGAGCTTCTCATGGGTCATTGTTGAGGGATTTTACGTTCTGGGCTACTTTTCTGTTTGCTTGCAATAACTTTTGCATTTCCTCTGATCTCGCGGAGAACGGGTGACCCATATTATGATACTGTATCATGTATTATGTAGTAGCCCATTAGCAGTGCACCCTCAGCTGTGGCTGCTCTGGCACAAATCTGCACTTCTGCATTCAGAGAGATAATTAGTGGATGTGGTTCACCAGCTCTCTTCACTTATCACTGCCTGGCTGTAGCTGTGGTTATGAAGTCAGCTTTGTTTTGAGTGAGCTGTCACTGTGATTGTTGCCGAGCCATGGCTGTGCTTCGGTTGCTCCGATTCTGGCCATGACATGTTTGTTAATTGGTACGTAACACTCACTACACAGTCTGTGCTTGTGTCTGTGAAATCATGGTTTTGCTGGCTGAGTGTTGCATTGAAGCTGTTGTATTCCTGTGTTGGTCTCATAGAAGCATTGCAGGAGATTCAACAGATGCAGCTGAAGTTGGATCAATAACTATATCCAGTTGCAGCTTGAGCTAGCACAGACAGTCACCAGGAGATCATATGGATCAAAAGAAATGCAAAATTTGTCGTGAAAGAATGCAACAGTATTTCAGAAGAAATTCCCCACCTTGACCCCCAAAACGCTCCATATACTTCCTGGTGAGATATACTTTTTTACATGTAAGTCAACATTGAATGTTGACATTCCTAACATTGCTTGATTGTTTGACTGCGCAGAATACTATGTTCCTCTTTCATTATTCTGTTGTATGTGTCATTACACTCATTTTACTGTGTCTTTTTCAGACTGTGTGGTGAATTTACAAATTGTACAACATTGCCAACATTTTCTTGCTTCAGGGTGCAGACAGTGTCTTTAAAAAAAAAACAAACATTTGCTTTCTCTGCAAGAATGTTCTCTGCATGTGTAAAATCTTATCTGAAATCCAAAACTAGACTACCCAAGTGCTAAGCAGAAAAAAATGCAAATATCTTGTAGCGAGTGTGCACAGAGATAGTCCTTGTAGACATGGAGAGTGTCTACGATATGCATACTAGTCAGGAAGACACTGAATTTATAACAGATTAGATACATTTTTTAGTTAAAAAATGATGCAACTGCACTTGAAAGTTGCACTATTGACACAATAAATACACAAGATTAGGCAGTGACCTCACTTCTGATAAGACTGTAAGATTGTAAATTTAAAACTATTTGGAGATTGCACAAATCGCACATCTAATCTACAAGATGAAAGCTGCAAATTACTGTTTTTCTTCTCTTGTGAGAGTGAGAGAGGGAAAAATGTGCAATGGACTTTACAGTAGAGAATAATTTGGAGGATGATGAAAGAAACATGGATATTTCTTTTTATCATACTTTATTGCAAAGAATTGTGCATTCCTCTTACCATGATAAGCCCATGCATATTGGATGAGAAATGTGCTGGAAATACTGGAGAGGTCAATTTCACCAGTAATGCATTTGATCCAACGCTGCCATTTTCCAAGCATTTCAGCAGCAACCACTAGATGGCAAAACACTACAGAATATTAGACTGTTAGCTCCAGATTCCCCAATAGCACCTATAGGGCCACATTCAGAAAATATTTTCTTCATGCTGACACTAATACTTCATTTCATGCCCTGTTGAAATTCAGAACACTGGTAGCAGACAAATGACGCCACTGCAAAGCAAAATTAGAATAAAATGGAATCTTCACAAGAACTGCATTATTTATTGGTTGAAGGAGAGTCAAATTATTTCCATTAGAGGGTGAAAAAACTCAGCATAGTGTACAGTGACTCGGACTGTGAATGTAGTGACCTAATGATGACTGCTGAGGAGAGATGACACTCTGATGGAGTAATGAGCGTCTGCATCATCATGACAAATGTCACTGTTTCACCTCACTGGAGCGTGGTGGTGGTGTGTGTGTGTGTGTGTGTGTGTGTGTGTGTGTGTGTGTGTGTGTGTGTGTGTGTGTGTGTGTGTGTGTGTGTGTGTGTGTGTGTGTGTGCGTGTGCAAAGCTGCATCTGTGCTTGGCTGCTTTGATGGCTAACTGGTTTTCCCTGCATTCTGAGGTATGTGATTTTCCCTCCTGTGCATGTTTGTGCATTTTATGATGTGAGTCAGCGTATGGTCACGTTGCTAGGAGCGATCCCCTCCCACCTCCAGAAACACCTCTGACTGGCTGAGAGTCCACACACACTGACCAGTTAATATCTACTATATCTGTGGGCTGACGTTATTCGCTTGGCGCTACATTTGCAGTTTCCAGAAAGGATTTGTACACAGATCAGAGCAGCTGAGGCTCCTGAATGTCACACTGCTAGCGGCGTTGATGGTCCTGGCACATTCACACACCCCACCCCCCCACCCCACCCCATCCCACAGCCAACTAACACCAAACCCCATGCACACTCTAAATCACTACAATTCATTCTACAATTTTCCTTTTCTGAGCAATACAAGCTAAATGCAAACTATCCACCCATCCATTATCTATATTATATATTATTATATATATTATATATCTTATGGAACAGGAGATCTGATACATGCTTGACCATGGTATCGCTCAGCCCTCATCCTCTAGCTGGGCTTCTCCCTGTTTACTGGTAGATAAGGCTGACAAGAGTCCTAGATTTTGTACCGACTATCGAAAAGTAAATGGGGTGACGAAACCAGACGCCTACCCGCTGCCTTGAGTGGAAGATTGTGTAGATCAGGTGGGCTCAGCGTGCTTTGTCAGCAAGTTTGATCTTCTCAAAGGGTACTGGCAGGTTCCCCTGTCTCCTAGGGCACGAGAAGTATCCGCCTTCATTACTCCTTTTGGCCTTTTTTCATACAATGTGATGAGTTTCGGACTGTGGAATGCGCTGGCCACTTTCCAGCGGCTGATGAACATTGTGGTAGCAGGACTGGAGGGTTGTGCAGTGTATCTGGATGATGTGGTGGTCTACAGTGATTCTTGGGAGGAACATGTCCTCCGCATTCAGAGCCTTTTTGACCGTTTGCGTGCTGTGCACCTAACAGTTAACCCGGCAAAATGTGAATTCGCCAAGGCTACAGTTACCTACCTTGGGAAGGTTGTGGGGCAAGGTCTGGTGCAGCCAGTACAGGCCAAAGTGGCTGCTATTGAGAGCAGATACATTTTCCTTTGGACTTCTCACACAATCAGACTTTTTGCAGCCAAACGAGTCACCCCCTGCTGCTCATTAGAAAGAGTGCAGGGTTATGGCACCTCTGTGTTGGCTTCACGTTTCAAACTACTAGAAGCTATGTCCAACGTTTGTATACAGAACACTCAGAGTACAGTCCAGGCTCTGCAGATTTTCCATCTTTTTTTCCCCATCTTCCATCAATTATTTGATTATTGTGTCAAAGAAATTGTCTGGCATTATCAGAACCAAGATGATTGAATACTGTTATGAGTAGAAAAATATTTACTTAGTGCCTTATTTATTCATTCAAGTGTTTATGTACAGTAGTGTATTTGAAGTTTTTTTTTGAAATTTCTGACACAAATTTAGGTGTAATATCAGACCTATGCCAGACACAGTGCATAATTTAGAAAACCAGATTATTCTTTGGGGCACAGAAACAACTAATATCATTGGAAAGGTTAAATTCTGCTGTTTCTTTTGATATGTGGTAGGTCTGTCTCATGAAATGACAAGGACTTTCTGACTTATTCACTCATGAGGCTTGAGTATAAAAGTAAACTTTGCAGAAGTTTCATCTGTCTTAATAACGTCATTGTTTTGGTATGCACAAATGTATAATAACTAGAACTAAATATTGTGGTTCCACTCCGTGCGACACAATATTAATATAATATACTCATCTCTGCAATGATGACTTCCTAACCAATTCAAAACTATGACTGAATTTGCTTAAAATTCAAAAACATTGCTTTTCTCACCAACACTTAGTCACATAAACAAGCAACCAGCATTGTTGGAAAGGTCAAGTTGTGCTGTTTCATTTAATATGTTCCTCTCCTCCCTGCATTTAATGCATCAAATACAATTCAGCTGAGAAATAGGGATGTAAATTTGGATATGAAGTGGGCTCTAACGGTTAATCATAATGAAAACATCATTAGTTGCAGTACAACACAAAATTGTAAAATATTAGCTTTACCTCGACCAACTTGATGCTTACACATGAATGCATTAGTCGTAATGAGGTCATGTATAATAGTGAAACAATCACAGGGGCCACTTTTCTGCATTGAGTGTTTTATTTTTCATACTTTAAGTACATATTGATTATTATATTTCTTACTTTTACTTAAATAACCTTCTCAGTACAAGATTTCTTCTTGTAAAAGACTAAGACTAAGACTAAGAGTTAGTGTAGTCCTTCTACAGAACTAAAGGATCTGAATACCTTTTCCAACTGTCCACAATATGTAGTACAGTTTGCTTAGGGAGAGATTGTGGTTTTAAAATATTAAATATTCATTCTTGACAGAATTTCAACCTTTGTTTTATGTTACATGCCCACTTCGTGACCTGGCCTCCCCATTCATGTTCTCTGCATCATTTAATACAGAACACAACTCCTCCTGCATGAGCAATGAACGCGTCAATGGTCATAATGGACAATTGACAATTTAGTCCCGCAGATACTGGGAGTGTTTTCTTTGTGCCTTCAAACGAGATGAGCGGACCAACAATGTGATAAATCCCTGTTCATTTTAAATTTAAATTCTTTACAAGGGTCCAACAAACAGTCACCGGACCCCATCAGAGGAGGGTATGGGTGTTACATGAATAAAACATCTCAATCCATTGTCTTTGCACATTCAACACACTAATCCATTGGTAGATGCTGATTTTTTTCCCTCCTTTTCATACAAGGCCTCTCCACATGACCACACAATTAGATAACAAAACAGAGCCTATTTTAGTTGAAACTGTTCTTAAATTGAGCAGTTTCCCTCAAATTAAGTCAAATTACAGGATCCAACCAATCAAACCTTACCCCTGTTGATTCCAAACTGTTTTGGTGCAGTTACCCTTTTTGCCAGGCACCAGAAGCTCTACTATACCCAGCCTGATTGGTATGAAATATAAAATATAAAGTAATCCCAACCCTAGAGAGTAACTGTATGATAAGAAAACACGAGTACGGATAGATATGTGAATGAACATTTGTGGTGATATGAAATGGACACGATGAACTGTTGTTTCTTCAGCCTTCATGCTTGACTGTATGTTTCGTCATGCATCAGCAGTCCTTGATCTCCGCATGTCTTTCTCTGGTCTCGTCTGTGCATATGTGTGCTGGAACACATGCCATTTGGTTTGGAAGAACCCCTTTATAGAGACTGCCTTTCACCTCTGTGAGTGCTTATATTTATAGTGTGGGATGTTCCAGTGGGAATCTTCCTCTCAGCCCCCTGGCATGTCTAGTCTTGTTGTCCTCTTTGAACTACATAGGACCATGTGGTTATTAATTATGAATTTTAACCCTTGAATCCCAAAATCTGGCTGGTGGATGAGACTTTTTAAAAAATAATCACCAAATTACATCATTTATTGGAGCCAGAAATAGTAAAAACAGAAAGAATCTTCAGATTTTCTTTTGTTCCTTCAGGGAAATAAAAAACGAACCTAAGCTTCAAATCATGATATTTCATTGTGCTCTGATAGTATTATATCTGTCATTCATAAATTCTCGAGAAATACATAATTTGTATGAAATCCTGTAAAAAAAAACAAACAAACAAAAAAAAGACATTCTGCGATTGTTAGTCATGAGTGACTCAGTCACTCATGACAAAAATTCTGAGACTCTTTAGGTGAACTGCAGGTTGTGTTTCCACTGAGCAGAGAGGATATGCCAAGAGAGATTAAGAGGAAAATAAAATATACTTGATGAGTGAAATAAATGCAATATGGCTTGAAAACAGTGTACAAAGAGACAAGTTGTCAGAAGGTTGATGGAAGATATATTCAGCACAGTGAAATATCTTTCTAAAGTTTAAAGTTTATGTGCAGAGTTGTGTGGAAATTGGAAAGTTTGTGGAGATTGTGTTGTGAATAGTTACATATCTATAGCATGTACAGCCACCATGTGGTCTAATAATGCTAATGATATTGCTGTATTAATAAAACCAAATTGAATTAAACTGACAGAAAATATGGCATTTTTCTTTTTTTAACATTTATCTGGTAGTAGTTGGAGACCAAAGTCAAGCAAAAGGGAAAGTGAAAACTGGATTTACATTTATCAGATGGACACAATCATCCATCCATCCATCCATCCATCCATCCATCCATCCATCCATCCATCCATCCATCCATCCATCCATCCATCCATCCACCTTCTTTTGATGATTAGATATTCACTTCAATTTACTTGAATTCTATTTATATAGCACCAGTTCACAACATAAGTCATCTCAGGCCACTCCACATAATAATGTTAATACCTTATATAAAAGTTACATTATAGAGAGAAACGCAACACATCCAATAATTCTCTTTGAGCAAACAGGAAGAATAAAGATGCCTTGAATGGCATCGGTACTGAAGTACAATATGGCAATAACTTAGGGAAAACTCCAGCCAAAACCTTTGCCATGCTGAGGGAAGTCTACGTGGTGCAAACAATGTCCTGGATATGTTTCTGTGAGTGGCACAAGAGGCTCAGAATGGGGCAGGATGACCCAAAACCAGGATGTCCCTCAACATCAAGAACTGATGCAAAACATCTAGAAGATCAAGGAACTGTTGTGGAATGATCACAGACTGACGATCAGAATGATGGCTAAACAACTGGGACTAAATAGTCACAACCATCTTATTGGATGCTTGGGGCAACAACTCACCTCCAACCCAGAGGGAGCAATCCACTGTTTTACAGCAGACGATATTGACCTCGGACTCTCATTCAAACCACTTCAAACAAACATGACTCTAAAAGAATGTTTATGTTGCTTTATGTCGCTTGGATGTGTAAAGAGAAAACCAATTAAAAACTGGTTCATGTTCTGCTTTTCTAAACTGACAACTGCCTTGTTTTGGAATCAGTTTATGGTTTCCCTTTCAATGTTCTTTAGCACCACCTGGTGACAGTAGCAGTTTAGCAGCACTAAAAAGGAAGTCAGCTCATAGGAACAGATATATTGCAAAATACTGCAAATATATTAGCTCAAATTAAGAAAAAAGAAAATATACACCAGATAAATACACAAACATACAAAAAGATTCAAAGGTCAAACTAAAAACTGCTCTGATGGTAAATTGTTCAATGGTATAGGATCATTATAGTGCTTTTTTTTTTTTTTTGGGCCAAAAACAGACATGTGAAAAGTCTTTTGCATGAAGAACAGTAGAATTTAACAAATGATGTCCAAAAAAGTGGATTCAGCTTTAGAGGATCACCATCGCCTCTTGGCAGGATATCAGAGCTGCTATACTGACATTTGAAACTCTGTACATCCCAGAGAACAAAAGGTTTCCACTGAATAAAAGTCACCACAGGAAACTGTCAGTGCAACATGGCAGGAAGAACCTGGTTTAACGAGGATGAAAGTCGTGAATCTGATGGGCCGTGACTGTCACACTTCTAACACTTCACCAATAATGTATGATAATGTACTCCTCACACCCTATACAGGGATCTTACTTGACGGAGATCTTTGTTGTACGGCAGGGCTTCACGAAAACAGAGCCTATAGTTTTTTCTGAAAGTCTCACCAGTGGGGGAACTCAATGGAACTGGAATGTCTTAGAACCACATGAGAGCCTCATCTCTTTCATCTAAAGCTGGACACATGCATGCTCCATTTTTGCCCAGATACCACAAATGTGCATTTTTTATTCCAACACCGCCATCAGTTGCAATATTTAAACCACCTGCCTACTATTGTGTAAGTTAGAGCTGATTGAATATTGACACAGGACCTCTGGGGACGTCTTGTGAATATCGGCAGCAGATTTCTTGGGTCCTGTGGGTTGCATAGAGGAGCCTTCGTGCAGTGGGCTTGTTCAAGTGCATCTCAAATATGTTTAATTAGAATGGGATCTGGGGAGTTCAGAGGTAAAGTCAGTGCCTTGGGCTATTTTTCTTGCTCCTCCAGCTGCTCCTGAGCAATTAGATTTTTTTCCTGTGGTGTGGCAGGGTGCATGGGTAGTGCTTTTGTCATGGAGTGGTGTTCTTGATCTGCAACAATGTTAAGGTGGGTGGTACATGTCAAATTAACATCCACATGAATGCCAGGACCCAAAGGTTTCCCAACAGAACATTGTATTGTGACGAGATGATCAGTGCTGTTCATTTCACCTGTCAGTGGCCTTAATGCAGTAGCTGATGGATGTAGTTTTGCCCTTCCTGAGAGTTAAAACTCCACCAGTCTGTCTCTTGAGGCTTACCTAAGACAAATGAGCCATGACTAAAGCACTTGCTATGAAAAGATGAAATATTCATGATCTCAACAGAGTAAAGTGACTACTTTTGGCATGAAAAGAATTACAGATTCCATGAAAATCTACCAATGTATGTACGCACAAGTCTTGGCATTCAAGATATTTGTGATATTCATTAACGGTCTTCACAAATTTATCCAATTTCGTAGCCGCAAGCTCCTCTGTTACTACAGATATGTTTAACACACTAAAAAACATTGGACTTGTCTATGTGTTTGATGTGAACATTGATTAGAGACTATTGAAAATGCTTCACACTGGAAATGTCATAAACAGGAAGATTAAATAAACAATAATTTAGTATGTTCTCATGTTATTGATACCAAATTTAGGAGTGTTGTCCTCACCGCTGCTGTTTATCGAATCAGAAAATGTTTCTGTTTTTCTCATCCAATTAAAGCAGCAATCTTCTTTTGCACTTTTCCATTTACACTTCTTAACCTTGACATTGTTGGTATGCAGTAAATATATCAGTACGTCAATGAAAGTTATTTACTGAAGTGATAAATTCAGACAGGCTGACATCATAACCAGGCAGGCGCATCCCGATTAACCCGATCAGAATATAAAACACGTTCGCTTCGCAACTCCAGAGCAATCGCGCATGTTTGATCACCTGAGACTGTGTTTGAGAAGGCGCTCCACATATTTTCAGCTGAGGTCAGAGCTGTGTTGGGTTTCCATGCAGGCGAGCTGTGCAAATGAACATGGTGAAGGCAAATAGCCCCTTCATCACCTATTGCAGGCACAAATTGCCTCAGTTGTAAGTGTAATCCACCAAGGCTTGGCACCCTCACACCCTTAAGCCCTTTTGTAATTGGTGCATTCTCTTGTGTGATCTGAGATTCCAGCTTGGAAAGTATCTCCTCCACTCGCCTGACTTGCTGATAATGATACAGAGTCTTTGCACAGCCTTTATAGCACCTTTTTAGAGGATTTCATATGCACTAAAGTTCTTCAGAGGAGCTAAATTTGGAGATTACAGTGAACTGGACAGAATCTCAATTTGCAGACGCTCATTTAGAAAAGAAACACTGGGGAAGATCTTCAGCTTTTCAGATAACTGACACACTTTATATGTGTGACAAATGCAAAATAAATAGTTGTTGATATAGTGTGGTTGGTTACTTGCTATGAAAATCATGATATTCTGATGTCATTTATGTAATTTCCACTTGCTGAATTAATTACATGTGATTTTTCTTGACATGTTTATATCTGTTCATTAATATTTGCTCCTGCAACAACCACAGTTTCCTTGCAAGTATTAGATTTTTTGTCATCAAGTCTAAACACTCATCCTATCTGTTGTTTTTTTATTGTTATACTGTCTGAATAAGATGTTGAGGATCATTCATCAGCCTGTTTCCATGTTTCTTATTGTTATGTGAAAAATGTGTAACTTCAAACTCTCTGCTTTTATTTTTAACCGGTAAAGGGGTGAGGAATAAAAGAAACAAGAATTAGTTGACACTCCGATGAAAGTATTTGGAAATTGAAAAAGTTTTGATGACTTTTCAGGTGACCTATCTAAAGTTAATGTGTTGACTTTTCAACTGATCATTTATTCAACTCTATTAACTGGCAGCCGCCTCTAGCACCAGAGGGTTGCTGATAAAAGGGGATGTAAAGCGATGGAAATGAAATTGCAAAGACAATACGATGATGAGATATAACAGTGGGTGTAAGATCAATTTCTAGAACAAGGGGTTCCCACAACATGGTGAAACACACTGGTGCTGAATGAATGAAAATACAAAGGGCGGCCCCCTGTTTGCTTAGTTACATGAATAAATTATAATTAGCTAGTTTGCTAACAGTCACAAATCAACAGGCTGGATTCTCAGTAAAATTAAAAAAAAAAACCTTAAACCTGACCAAAAAATAAATCACTAAGATGTGCCCGTACACAGAATGTGACTAAACATGGAGGGTTGTAAGCTACATGAAACTAACATTATAACATATAAAGAGGAGATTACTCAGATTATTTTGAGAATAAGGTGCTTCCCCACATGAAGGAGTTGAACTTCTTCAGTCTTGTTCCAGATTGAACACTGAAAATAGAACAAAATGTGGACTGATGCAGCTTCAGCAAGCTCTGTATCAGATTATTGCTGTAAAAAATGAAGAGCCTGAAGGAGAAGTTTTCAATTTATCAGTCAACCCAACAGTGTGATTGCAGACACAGTTATAAGCAAAGCCCTTAGGGGCAAATGGCAACTTTTTTGATTTTGTTATTGACTCTTGTATAAAGCACCGAATGCAACCCCCACAGCAAACACACTACAAGTGTTGTGTATAAGAAATCACTGGTTGTAGTTCATTTAAAAAGAAGATTGCAGGCCAGTCAGTGTGTAAATTCCAGTTTGCTCTATGAAGGTCAGAATTATGCCATGCCTATCTAGTGCCTAGACCTCAATTCCCTTACTTTCTATGCAAGTTGTCACTTTAGTCTTGTGGTTTACTTGCAGCATAAAACTCTGGGAGGACTGGAAACATCTTAGGATGATCCAGGAGAAAGTGGAGAAGAGCTGTGAAGATGATTTTCAGATGCCAACACAACCTTGTTTTGGATATCGGTCGTAACAGGATGGGAAGACTGGACAGATAAAGTATATACAATAACAGTGGTTATCTTGTTACAATGCAACATTCTGCTGGGAAACCTTTGGTATTGAAATACATGTAGGTGTTATTTTGGCACGTACCACCCACCTGAACTCTGGAGGTCAAGCACACACCCTCTCTTGGCAACCACCACACAACAAAGCCAGCAAAACTTGGGAATAGCTTGAGGAACATGACCAAGAGCTCAAAGTGTTGACTGTCAGTCCTCATGCAGGAACTATCTATGCAGCCAGCTACAGTTCTCCTGATCTTTTTTCAAATGTTTTCAAATTGTTTTAACTGTCTTCTAGCTTGTTGTCCATTTAATTATTACTGGCGACTTTTTTTGCACCATCTGTGAGTATAAATCATTGAGAGACTTTTGCTCTGTTTTTATACCTCTCTATTACCTTGATTGAACAAAACTACTGTTGCCCAGCAACTCAGTCCTTATGCTGTTTACGCCAGGGATTGTTGATCATGCTGAAACCGGATGGCATGGTGATGAGAACAACAATGATGAACATCCCAACAGAAATACCAGGAGGAGAGGTGGAGGATGCATGTCCTTAAAAAGTGGGCCCAGACATCAGAGACTGATGGAAAAGGGGAAATATGAGGCACATCTTCCTTCTATCATCTCTGACAATGCTGGAGTGCTGCACTATAAGATGGACAAGCTAACAGCCCTAGTGAAGAAACTCCTTGAGTGCAGCGTTATGTGTCTCACAAAAACACTCCAGATTGCATAGTTGCCATTAACGGCTGTCAGGCAGCTTGAGCTGACAGGAATAGCTCTGAGAGTGTCAAGGAAAGAGGTGGAAGGCTTGGCATTTTTATTAACAACAAATGGTGCCACTCTAGTGACGTTACCACGAAGGAACATCTCTGCAGCCCAGACATCAAGCTGTTAGCAGTGGGGCCATGGTCCATATCAAGGAGGTTTTCACATCATCTTGATTGCCTACAAACTTCCCTCTACTAACCTGGCAATCACATGTGATGTCAACCTCTGTGTTACTGCAAGACTCCCATTGCTGACCTCATTGCTTTCTTTGTGATCTTTTGGGACTTCAATCGTGTGATGCCAAATGGAACACTTTCCATTTTCACTCAGTTTGTGGACTTCAACCAGAGATGACAAAACCTTAACATCATGTTGTTTACAACTGGATAATTGTACAATTTTGAGCAACAAAGTTACAAAGCAACTTCCCTGTGAGGATTAAAAAAAGTTCATTTTTTTCAAAATAATGTAACCCAACAACTCAATTACACTGTCATTTCAAGCATCTTATATCCACATTATGTCCATTTGTAATGCAATACACATTTATCAGCACTTTCTGATCACAATCTGACAGCATTTCTCCTGCTTGTTTTGAGCAAAAACATGTTCATGGTTTCCTTGATCTCATCTGCAAAATAGTACTAATGCATTGTTTGCCAAAAACTAACTTCTACCCCCTGGTGCTAGAATAAAGAAAGGCTTGCATCCTATTGTTATTATTTTTAATATATTTTCTTTGGTATTTGTTTGATAGATACATGATATGCAGCAAAACCATGAGTCAAACTGTGAACACTGCTTTTCTGTCATATGCACTTGAATCATGCACTGACCAAAGCTTCCATCATATTATTTGACACGCTAAGAGAGCAGTTTCTGAGGTGAAAGGTTCAAAGTTCATTTTCAGCTCAGAACAAACTGACCCCTCCATGTGTCCATGTTGTAATGATGAAAACACCACAAAGCAGTTGATGAGCGATCACCATACTGTCAAGGATAAGTGTGTAATTCCCAGAAGACTTTCTTGCCGGGACTCCGAGAGCCACATGAGGGTTGATGCAAGAACATCAAAAATGGTTCCAGTTCCTTTAATGGAATGGAATGGAAAGATGAGTAAGAGTTGACTTTACTTAGTGTTGAGATGATAAGATGCCCGAAATTTCCTGGAAGAAAATATCTTCAAATCCACTCATTGAACATTTGAACTAACTTTAGCCATAAACAAATAAAAGAATGATTTGATGTAGCATTAAAATAACATCTCCTAAGTTTGTGTTAAAAAGCAGCATCTCCTCTGTGGAACAAACAAAATGCAGACTCGAGATCTAAAAGCATACCTTGCAGGCACAAACGTGACGAATGGAAAAGTGCTGAGGGCTATGATACCACCTCTTCTTTAGGAGACCCTTAATTGGGGCATTGGACGATGGGGTAAAAGGATTTTTTTTTTTTTTTTTGGTCATTAAAAGCAGAAGTAACAGCAAAGTTTTTTCTGTCTTTGTTAACAGAAGAACATACCATCCAAAGGCTTGAGACACGAAGCACTGACCGTCTTAATGGCATTATAGAGCTGCAACATTTGGTATTTGTTGAGCAGACACCAAGATAGAATCTGTAGTTACTTCTTTTTTGTTATACACATCACAAATGTACTTCTGGTTCAGTGCATAAAAGAAAAGCCAACAATGGGAACCTAAATTAGATTGTCACAGTGCATGTTTTCAATTTCTCTCGTTAGAACAAAGTGCTGGATGATCAAAGAGATGCGGTGGATTAGGTTGGTAGTGAAGTGGGAGAGCACTCACACATACTGAACAGCTTGGAGACAGACATGCAAGACACAATGTAACAATCTCAACAGTGCTGCAAATGGATGGAGAAAAAAATGGTAAATGACAGAGATGGAAGAACTGAACAGGAATCCAACAAGGGAACTAATGGTGTCTAATTTGATATAGCCTTACAGTTAAAGAATTGCATTTAAAACACACACACACCCACACACACCCACCCACACACACACACACACACACACAGACACATTCATGGCAATAGTCAGCCACAACATGAAAACCACCTGCCGAATATTGTGTCAGTCTCCTTTGTGGCATCAAAACAGCAGCATCCTGTAGGTTGTAGAACAGGGCCAATGCAGATCTCGCTGTATCATACAGATACTCAGTAGATGAGGATCTGTGGATTTTGGAAGCTCAGTCAGTACCTTAAGCTCATTTTCATGTTTCTTGAGCAGTTTTTTGCAGTGTGGCAGGGCATATCATCTAACTGAGGGGGCTCACTGCTATCTATGCTGTTGGCATGGAAGTGTGTTTGGTCTGTGACACTGTTAAGCTACATTCCAAAGTAATATCTAAATGAATGCCAAGACCCAAGATTTTCCAGCCAAATATTGTATTGTGAAGGAAATATCAGTTTTTCGCAGCACCAGGTTTTAATGTTGGAGCTGAATAGTGTATATAATGTATGTAAAAAGCAAAGAAGAATCCTATAAATTCGTAGCTAGATGACCAGCATGGACTACCGAAAGACTCCATATCTTGAAACGCTAAGTTAACTGTGATTTGACAGGTTTTTGAGTAGTCAAGGAAGTCTGTCAGCTGTTGAAGCCGACAGCTTTTTGATTCATTTCGTTGTAAGGTTTTGTGTTGATGTTGAATAACACTTCTGAAAGTCAAAAACAGTAACCATAACGGGAAAAATTAAAAAGATTGTATTCAACATTAACAAAGTAACTTTGTGCAAAGAATTCAATGTAAAATGCATCTTTAAAGAGCATTTCCTATTTCAGTGACAGAAGTATCGCACAAATGTTGACCAAACTGTCAAAAATGAGCACTGTTTAAGGAGGTTATCCCTCACATTGTGATTTCTGGTCTGACCCACAGAACACCTACCCAGGAATTAGTCTGATACTTGGCCTGGATGTCACCATGACATTTATCACAGTACTTAGTGCCAGCCGCTACTTCCTGACTCTCCAGGAGAGATGAACCTTAACTGACTCTATCAGTCCACTACCCTGCTTTGCTGTCTTCTTTGTGTAGTTGGTAACCCATTTGGAATTACAATAACTTTGGGGGCACTTTGATTTTACCTACAACACCAGTCTCAGGTCAGAATTTCAGCTGGTCACGCGTAAAAACATTCATGGCAGTCCAAATCTGCAGAAATAATGTGATGATGCGAATCATGTTAACATGAAGTAGATCTTTCAAATAAATGATAGCAATCAGTGATGCTAAGAACTGAGGCTGTTTTAGAGCAAAGTACACACTACTCACTTTTATGCTGATTCTAAGAAAGTGTTTGGTGAATGCACAAGTTGCAATACTTTTGGCACAAACCATTCTTTAAGGAGATCATCGTTCCTGTTGTTTTTTAATTCAGGGGGAGAGGATTTGTGTGTTACACTCATGTTTTACTCAAACCGCCTGCTTCAGATTGACTGCACAGATTACTTCATTTGTTGTTTGTACACTCAGATAAATACACACTTTGCATTCTTATGTATCATCCACAATTGGCAAAACGGTGGGTTTTTCAGCTTTGGTGTTTTTAGTGTCCAATGTGGGGAAAATAAACTACACCAGGATCCTCCTAAATAACTCCTGTGCTTTTGGAAACATCGCCCTGCTTAGCTGTAATTTGGTATTCCACATCACACCAACATGTACATATGTATGAAACTTATCAGGAGTCAGCAGCATGAACAAGTAATCACTAAGATGAATGGACACATGATATCAAAGACCTTCCATTCATTTTGCAGTTTTGTCTCCTGTCTGCATCACTGAACTTAATCCAGGCCACTGGATTCCTCACTCACTGACACACATTCACATGTTTTTTTCATGGATTATCATCAAAACTGGCTCCTATGTAGTGGGATTATGTTTAAATTAGCTGAATTTTATAAGTAGCTTAAACAGACTACAGGCTTTCGATGAATTCTGTTGCATGTGTTTCTGTTGCCAGGGATTAAATGAATGTAACCTTTTTAACCAGTCAAACAGAACAAACGGGCAAGAAATGACAAAATAATTCAAAACATGACAAGAAACTTAGAGCCTGAAGAAATATAAATTTGACTCAAAGAACATCATCTGCCCTTGGCGGCATGCCATCTGCATCCAAGGACATCAGTTCCCTCTCGGGAAAAGCTTTTCCACTGCAGCTTGCCTGGTCTCCTCATCCATTACAAAACTGTCAGACGTGTCTCCCTAGTGGGGAGTGCAACATTTGTTTAAAAAAAAAAAAAGAAGAAGAAGACAAGGTGAGCTGATTGGCGAAGACTGATGACTGGACGTTCATATCATCAAAATGCTTAGCGGACATGAATTTGAATTTCATTGCTCTACATGTAAATTGTAAAATCTGAATAGAGGAAAGAGGAACTGTTCCATTCCACACATCAAGTTCTGAGCAGTGCAACTCAGCCTTTAAAAATAGGTGTACATATTGTATCTGATTCTTTGTAAAAAGCAAGGAAATAACCCTCATTATCTCATCCACTTAGTTTTGGTGAAATATTGAGTGCAGTGTAATCATAACACCTCAGATAAAGACTTGCTGCAAGATGCTGGAGGTCAGAGTCCATGTAGGAAAAACATTTGCACCCCAAATCATCTTAAGGGTCAGTTGAGAACCTTTTATGTATTCATTTGGCAAATCTCATCCAGGACACGCTATTTCAGTTGTTGTAGGCTGCCCAGCTTTACTGCTTCATCTGCAAGTTACTTCATAAGCTCTGTCACATGAGAACAGTCAGGCTGCCAAAGTCCTCGTGACTCAGCATGTCATTCCCTGTCCATGATGAGGATCTATAGCTGATGAACTACATTATGGATTCATAGCATCAGCGATCTGAAGCTGATAAAGCCATTTGTGAAGAAGGCACAGATTTCATCTTTGTTCCCACAACTCTGTTGTAGTTCTCTTGTCTCCAGCAGAAGTCTCAGTTCCATCTTTCAAGCTTTGTTCAGCGTCTAGTCATCATTTGTTAACATGAACTTGAGCATCCAAGCCGTTGAGTCCAGGTTGGCTCCATCAGGCCCTATTTTCCTCCTTATCCTGTGGAGATCACTGGGAAGTGCAGTCCCACTATCCACTGGGGTTACATTATTTCCTTATGCTGGTGAAATTTCTCCTACCAAGGTTGGGGAGGGGCTGGACAGTGGCTCAGTGGTTCGCACTGTTGTCATGCAGCTAGAAGGTCCCTGGTTTGCGTCCCGGCCTGGGCCTGGAATCTTTCTGTGTGGAGTTTGCATGTTCTCCCTGTGCACGCGTGGGTTTTCTCCGGGTACTCCGGCTTCCTCCCACAGTCCAAAAATATGCAGAGGTTAATTGATGATTCTAAATTGTCCATACGTGTGAATGTGAGAGTGATTGTTTGTCTGTATATGTAGTCCTGTGTTAGACTGTTACCTGTCTAGGGTGTCCTCTGCCTTCACCTGAGTCAGCTGGGATAGACTCCAGCCCCCCGTGACCCAAATGAGGATCAAGTGGTGGATGGATGGATGGATGGATGGATGGATGGATGGATGGATGGATGGATGGATGGATGGATGGATGGATGGATGGATGATGGTTGGGGAGGTGTGTCAGCCACCAACTCGGACTAAAAGCTCAGAATTCAGTAAACAGCACTAGTTACACCTGGTTTGGTCATGTAGGTGTTTTTTTTTTCTGCCAAATCCTTGAATTAGGCTTTCCATGAATGCACATAGAATGGTGGAAAAATGTGATTTCTCTGCCTGAGAAATAACATTTTCAGGCATTTTGACGAGACAGGGCAAGGGGTATGCCACAACAAAGACAAACCACCAAATATACATTACTGGGGATGTAAAAATAACTTTCCTTGACTAAAGTGGTCCTGTCTGAAACTGACTAGAGTTAGTTCAGGCAGGCCACAAAGTCCCAGTGCTTTGGCTGATGGCCCAGTTGACACCCTTTAGACATTAAATACACATTGGAGGTGCAACACTAGATTCCTGGAGACCACCTTTAACAACCATTCAACAGGAACAAAGTCACTGTTGTGTTTTAAGGACATTTTTTATCCATCATCTAATATGTTTTACACAGATTTATTTTCTAAACGAGGATTCACAACTGTGCTGTAGTTTTCCACTCTGAGATTAAGTTTCAGATCTTGTGTTGTAATGCAATTTTTCTAAATTAGACATTCAGTCTCCTTCTCCTCGAGGAAAAGCCAATCACTTTACTTTTCAGCAGAGATGCCGATCATCAGCTTGCCAGAGCGTAATTTCCCTGTTGCTGTTTCATCAGCTGGGGAAAGGATGCTGTTGGCATTTGGTTTCAATGCCAAAAAAGAGGTGGGCCTCGGAATATTAAACATTAAACTGTATATCGATTAATGACATTTTCAGGGGGCTGCACAGTGGCGTAGTGGTTAGCACTTTCGCCTTGCAGCAAGAAGACCCCTGGTTCGCGTCCCGGCTTTCCCGGGATCTTTCTGCATGGAGTTTGCATGTTCTCCCTGTGCATGCGTGGGTTTTCTCCGGGTACTCCGGCTTCCTCCCACAGTCCAAAAATATGCTGAGGTTAATTGATTATTCTAAATTGCCCGTAGGTGTGAATGTGAGAGTGATTGTTTGTCTCTGTATGTAGCCCTGTGACAGACTGGTGACCTGTCTAGGGTGTCCCCTGCCTTCACCTGAGTCAGCTGGGATAGACTCCAGCCCCCCCATGACCCTAGTGAGGATTAAGTGGTGTATAGATAATGGATGGATGGATGGACATTTTCAGGCATAAACCTTTGTCAAAACTTGGGTTTTATTTTTGTTGCTTTGGCCACCATTTCTACCAGTTATAATCTCTATTTCTATTGCACACAAAGTGATTGCTGAAATCGACGTGTTGTGCATTTCCAAATCATTTCAACAACTTTCTACTGAGATCAAAATGAAACAATGCACAACTGAAAAAAAAAACAAGTGGTAAGAACACTAAAAACACCAGGATATTTGAGATGTACTGTTTACATCCATCACACTTTCTCATTGTTTCGTCTTCTAAATCAGTTTTACTAACCTGGAGGACTCGCTCTAACTTGTCTGACTGCTTGTATTTTTCCTCAATCTGCCTTTTTTCTTGTTATGTAAGTTAATAAAGCAGGTAAAATGTTACTGTATTGTAAGCCACTCAGGCCATAAGTAGACTATGACTCCTATTTTCATGGCTATGAAATGAAATTTGGTATTTTTCTGATCTTGAAATGCACTTTGCTTCTTCATTTTACAGTATGATTTGAACATTTATTCCACTGTAAGACATCATATGCAATATTAAACATAAATGTTACCATGTGAAGTTTCCCTAAGACTTTTTTTCCATCTGCAACCTCACAATTAAAACTAACACAAAGTGACAGAACAGCACCGTGCAAACTAGACAAACAAGATGAAGCACATAATGCAAAGTACACACAATAATACATCACACACATGCGCAATGAGCATATTTGATTAATGAGAAGCATCTTAACTGCAGAGGCGGTGGTTATAAAGTTGAGTAGCTCTTAGATTTTTCTGTTTATGACCTGGGAGACACTAGAAATAAAACTGAAGTAACGTTAGATTGATGCTTCCAAAAACAAAACTTCATCAACATATTATTATTTTATACTGTCAGCCTTGTACAAGTTAAATAAAAACACACATCGTCTGTCTCTAGCTGCAGATTTAGGATGTTGTCTGTGTTCCTATCATGCCGCTCGGCACAACTCAGAAATAATATCAATTTGAGGACTTCCGTTGTAGAGGGATGGGAATAGTTGGATCTGTCGGCTTGACTGGCGGCTTTCCGGAGTTCAACCTGAGCACATTCACTGTTTAGTGTCATTTAGGGATGGTCGACCTCATTATATCCATCCTCAGCAATGGATTATATTTTCAGAATTCTGTCTGAACAACTGAGAACAATGACTAAAATATTACTGTTAGCTGTAATAAATACAGACTAAATGTTGCATATAAAATGAAGAAACTTGAAAGTATCAGATGTGTTTCAGGGTTGCCAGCTCAGTCCCTGTCTCTACACTCTCATCTGGCACAAGCAAATTTCACACCAAATAAAAACAAACAACTCCGTAAACAAGCTTTCTCTGAGCACAGAATAAACCGTTAACATCAGATATTTTCTATTTCAGCAAAAACATTTGTCCGTAAAAGAAAGTGCAAAAGACACAGTTTGCATGCCTTCAGTTGAGAAATGCACAAAACTTCTTCATTGTAAGTTTTTATCTCATTTACTTTGGCCTACATTTTCACATTTATTTTCTAAAGGATATGACTGTCAAAGTAAAATTTCACTACAAAGATAACAATATCTGTAACTCCTCAGATTAATGAGACTCACAAAAAAAACGTTCACAAGAGCTGAAGTTGAGTTTGTTGCTTCCAGTTGTTTCCTCTGAGTTTATTATAAAAACAGCAGCAGGATCCATAAAAGTGTCTCCAAAGCAAGAGAGCTGTGTGCATGACAGCAATAACTGCATTAATTACTCATCCAAACCACAGAGAACACCACTGATCAGGATCTAATATTAAACCATGTCAGACTAGTGAGCTGTCACACACAGTCATAGTTGCTACAAAACGATCGTCCTCATGTTGTGTCTTGAGTTCCATCACAGCTGTCAGGATTTTACTTTACTGTCATACACAAGAAGAATTAGTAGAATTTATCATTGTACTTAGTCAAATCTTCTTGTACCCTAATAATTTGGTGGTGACACTGATAAGCCTGTTAACTTAAGCATTGACACAGTCTGCTATTTTTTTTGCAGCTTTCCCTCCTGCTGCAGCTGTCTTACTTTATATTTGTATTACGTGTTTAATTTTTTTTTCAAGATACCCTGTTACAATGCAAGCATTGTACAGTAATTGTTTGGGGAACATGACAACGACTTCAAGGTGTTTACTTGACCTTCCAAATTCTCCGCATCTAAATCCTATCAAGCATCTGTGTGATGTGCTAGAAAATCAAGCCTTATCTCTGAAGGCTCCACCTCACAAAATCTAGGATTTAAAGTCTTAGTGCCTAATACCACAGGGCACTTTAGGAGGTCTTGCAGAGTTCAGGCGTTGACAATTCGGAGGTTTTGGTGGCACAGGTTGCCACAGACTACACAATATTAAGAAGGAGGCTGTAATGTTGTGGCTCCTTGTTGTATATTTATTCCTTGACTATGGTGTTTAAACTGGATTCTATGGTAAGATGCCACAATACATTTTTGTTGATGTTAGGTTAAACCAGCCAACGAAGGAAAAGGAAGGCAATTTGTCAAAGTGAAATTGTCAAAGTCATTGATCAACATGGTGGTAAAGATACATGAGTGGTTCAGCATCGACCAGCAATTCATAAATGTTTTCTTTCCACAACACTTCTTCTTTCTCTACCTAACAGAAGAGTTTTTCTCTGCCGAATGGTGGAAGATCAGTGACAGAACTGTATCATTCATGATCTTCTAGTTGCAACGGACCTGGCCTGGGTCCAGCACACCAGAGGCTTTTCCTTGTTGCCTGAACATTGATGTATTGTAGATGAAGTTCTCTGACTCACAATGCGATGCTGGAGCTGAATGAATCACCTGTTGAGTTTAGTTTTGCACTTACTTTTACACTGTATTGTAATGCGTTTACCAGTATGTCTACATTTTGTCTTGGGCCTTTTGCAGTACTGCATTTTTATTGTATCCAAGTGTTGAATCCAGAGACAGTCAACACTATATTGTCTTGATTGCAGTTTCTTGAAGTATGCAATATGTACTAAAAAAAAAAGGTTTAAAAGGATTTTTGTTCATTGTTTGATTTTGAGCACAGATTTAGCTGTTTTGTGGGAATACCAGAAGACTTTGAGGGTCTTTGAGTGCAGTTTGAAAATTGGATTTTGTGTTTACAACTGTGAGAAAAAAGGTCTTTGAATCTGTGGTAAACCACAATAAGAGTATGAACACTCTTGACCCAAACAGATTACAAACATCATTTCACATTCACAGCCATTGCTACTTAATTGTGTGCAGCATGAGGTCCACATACCACCACATTTCTCCTACACATATGCATGTCTTGGTGAGAATCCTAATCCTAACCCCCTAAACCATAACCCTCATCACTGACAAAATGCATTCCCCTGTTTCTTATCCTAACCTCAAACAATCCCAGCTAAATGCCAAACCCTAATCTGCCACGGATTCTAACCTGACCCTTAAAACCAAACCATCTTAACCTTCGTGCAACCCTTTGAAAGTCAACACAATACAGGAATGTACTCAAAATGATGGTTTTGAACAAAAAAATCTCTACATTAAAGCAGAAAAACACACACTGACACACACATTTTGTGCCACTCACATGCTATCTCTGTCTCCCTGATGCACACACACACACAGACACACACAGTCACTCCGATTAAGCCCACCATGTGTTTGAGGGATTAGGTTGTGCATCTCTAAAGGGGCACACCGTACCATCTGTGCAGGGACTGACAGCAGAACACACACACAAACACCCCCCCCCCGAACACACACACACACACACACACACACACACACACACACAAATTTGTGCTGTTTAGTCTGATCACAGTCACTTCACTGTAAGACCACCTTAATTGACTCTGCAGGGAAGACGAACCAACAAGACTGTGTACTGTGTGTGTGTGTGTGTGTGTGTGTGTGTGTGTGTGTGTGTGTGTGTGTGTGTGTGTGTGTGTGTGCGTGTGTGTGTGTGTGTGTGTGTGTGTATGTATTGGTCAAGACTGCATGCTAAACGCAATGCACACTCTGGTGGAAAGTGCTCGTAAACACACACACACACACACACACACAGTGACACAGCAGCAGGGACTCTGTAGCGAGGCTTAAGTGTGATCTACAGGCTGCTTTTAATTCATTTGTGCTGATGGAGGAGAGTCTGTATTTGATTTACTAATGCTTCTCTGAGATGTACCTCACCGACACGCTGTTCCATAGTATAACTGATGATGTACTGTATATGATTTGTTTGTTGACTGTGTGTGTATGTTAATTTGGTCTGCTTTTTAATTAAATGCCAGCTTATCATTCTTGCTGGACTACTATAAATACCAGCATACGGGCCTCTCATTCCTACTGAGTTTGGACCCAATTAGCACACAATTCCTCTTCATTAGAAACAAAAACAAGGCAGAATATGCAACAGACTGACAGCTAAACAATTAACGAAGAAAACACAGACTTTTCAGGCCTGACCTGTGACCTCCTCATTTGCATGCTACTCATTTATTGCATGATTTTTCACCAAAACACAGTCTATATTCCAATACTTACACTGTGTAAAACTCTCCTTCCAGCCAACAGAGAATGTAGATGTTTTCTTTATCACATCAGTCCTTCATTTTTTTGGCAACACCCATCGCACATTTTCATCTCAGGTTTTTCAAACTAAAAAAATGTGATTTCCCTTGAGGAGATGGTTTTCTTTTTCTTTTTAGCAAATTGAAATATTTACTTAGATTTTGATCCCAGGAGCTCAAATTATATAATAGCTCCATCTGTTTTAAATGTTTTAAATTAATTTTGTTTTCAGTGGTTTCTTTTCAGTTCCAGCAAACTATAAGGAAACAGCTGACATCTCATGTTGCAAACCTATAAACCAGGTGATGTATTAGGAAGCAAATTCAACATAGGAACAAGTTATTAAAATGGAGAGCATAGATGAAACTACTGCAGCCGAAAGTATTGTTATTGCAGATAAATAAACATCTCTCAGAGTACTTTCTAGTGTTCTAGGCTCTTTTGCATGTGTTACGTACTAGAGTGGGCTGGATGAAGTCAATAGGTATATGCTTAAAGACTAGTCTAAATACCTGCCATATATCCATCCCTCTGCCTATCTAAATTAGACCTATTGGTAGCACACATATAAAATCAGAAGATCATCAAGTTTTTAGAATGCATCTGCCAGGTGGTTTAAAAGTATTCATCAAGATGTGTCAATCCATTTAATGAAGCTGGAGAATATCTTTGGTGGTGTTAAGCGCACAATATAGCGATGGTGTTGCTGAAAAATAATGATGTGAGAATTATTTTAGATGCAAGGAGGTACTCACTGTGATTATTATTGTTTTGTGTTTTTTATGAAAAAATAATCGCTACATGAAATGCATTGAGAAAATAGCAGGTTTATACCTGAAGTCTACATCCAGTGAGTCACTAGTCATTATTGCTACTCTCTTTACTAAAATGTTATGACACCAGAAAAGAGTATTGCTCTGTGGAAGTGTGGATTATGTTCACTGACCGCCTCTCTTTACATCCAGTGCTGGTGTTTCTCAAATTTTTGGTTTCCACAATGTCTTTTTTTTTTTTTTTTTTTTTTTTAATTTAAAATTTTATTTATTTGGACGGAACAGTGCATATTAATGAACACACAATCTCATAATATTTTACACAAGGTTGCAGTAAATACGCCACACTAGGCTAATGTCTATCCATTGTCCCACATATAAAAGAAAAAAAAGATAAAAACTACAGCGTTGCAGATGTATAAACAATATAGTAAAACAAAGACAATGACAGTTAATACTGACTGGGTTAAATCTACCCTAAAGTGATGCTATTTTAGAAAAGTGCTTTCTAGGCATAGCCTGTCATAAAATGAATATAGTTAAAGAGCCTGTTTTTAAAATGTCTAATTTTAAATTGCCTGATTTTAAAGTGCCTGAATTTAAAGTGCCTGAATTCCTCAGTGTTCTCACGTTTGACTGTCAGTCAGCCATGTCTTCTATTGTCATCTCACAGTGTTTAGCGTAGTAAGGTACAGACCTTCTAGTTTATAAACAGAGAACAGAAAACCCAACAATCCAAAGTGGCCTTTGGATTCCCTATGAGTAACGATGGAAAGGAACCAAAAACCTTAGAATAGAGAGGGGGAAAAAAGACTGCAAACATTAAGTTTTGATTCATTTTATGACTTTATTAGCTAAATGCCAATAACAACTGAAATTCAGAAGCGAGCCATGAGCTAAGACATGCAACACTAGTGTCCTGTCTTCTGTGACCAGACAATCCTGGAAATGATTGGAGCCTGGGAATCTGAATGTTAACGTTTGTCTCTCTGGGTGTGCGATGTGTGATATTTGTATTCTTACCATTCCCAACCAGTACCTCATAAATCTATAAGCACAACCTGTCATTCACTCAAAAAATGTTGCCTCTCAGTGCTCTTCTGCCTAATTGTGAAAATGTTTCAGTAATGTATGACCCTAACCCCAGAAAAATGCAGCATGCTCATCAGTAATACTAATGTCCACACCATTAATTACCATCTGTCTCCATAGAGGACACACTACTTCATGCCATGGCACTGAATTCTGGAAATGAAGATATGATTTAAGGATGATTATGTGTGGTTTTGGGGAGGTTTTTTTTTGAAATTTTTGAGTAAATAGTATACTTGAAGGATCTTAGCTTGGTTTTAAAAGGTGTTAAATTGTCAAGGTTCTTCAGACAGCATTCATCTTCTGGTAACAGAGGGGGTGACCCGGAGCTGTGGAACAGCTGGCCAGCTATGTACAGCTGCTGATGTTGATCGATCGCTTCACACAAGAGGAGACTGCTGGAACACATGAACTGTGACCACACAACGTTTTTTTTCATCAAGAGTGGAACACTGTTTAAACGCTCATCAAGTTGCTTTTTATAGGGTATTCTAAAACATGCCTGAAGGGATTTATTCGTGGTTAACCAGCGGGGAGGTTATTTCGATCCCTGGAATTTGCTGTCTGTTACATCAAGAATTAAATCAAACTGGGGCACTATAGCTTCCATGCAGAGCTTCTCCTCAAGTCCCTTTTCATTAGCCATGAAGTCCCTGAAGATTTCTAAGCCCAGAAGGTGGAAAAGTAGTTTGTCCAGGCTGAGACAGTTTGAAAAGTAAAGTAACCTAATTTCATCGCTGTGAAGTTGTAGCTCTTACAGCTAAGAAGTGAAAGTTCAAATACGTCTACTTAGACATGCTCTGTTCAGGTGATGGAGCAGGCAGATCTCTAATGTGTCCACACACCAAAAGGTCTTTGGGAAAAGACGCTGAATCAAAATTTGCTCCTGATGACAAACTGGCAACTTATATGACATCTTTGCCACCAATGGTTTGTGAATGGATGAATTTTAAAGCACTGGATTGGATGCTAATGCAAATAAGTAGGCTTATACATTCACCATGTACTGCTGCATTTGATGTAATGAAGCATGGGTGCTCTATACCACTACATATCAGCTGAGAGTCAATGTACCACTGGTATCTTGCTGGGATCGCAGGGCATCTTGGGATATGTGTATCTATAGATTTTTTTTTACTCATTAAATTCTGAAATAGTTTTTTCACCTGCAATAGCTGAGACTTTTAACTCATCACTATAAGGTAAAAATCAATAGAGCAATGTAATGGCTAAAGAATAATGACACCAGTAATGTTTTGTTTGGTTGCCTTTAGTGCTCATTTTCACTGCATGGTTCAGTCAACCACTGGGAAGGAAATATTCCAGAAAAATAAGGAATAATTCTGAAAAAGATTCCGCGAGAGAAAAAGACAGAATGGAAAGAGGGAGACTGGTAGAAACAATGTACCATAGGAGTAGTCAGGGATAAGAAAGGGTTGGGAAGCAACAAAACTTGCAAACATGTTATTACCACCAGCTATTTTACCCATCAGAGCAGAGTTTGAAGTTTCTGTTGAGATGAGATTCTTACAGCTGTTTCTTAGGTTCGACAGTGGCCACAGTATTAGAGGTGCTTGTGTTGCTGTTGCTACGACTAGCTACACTATCCGTCAGAAAAATACCAGGAGCTTCTTTCTTCTCTCTCATTTCCCAAGTGGTGTTGATCATTTCGCGTCCTGTGATGTTGGCAGTTGCTAGGCTCTGAGGAAACAGAAAGCAATCTAGTCTTTGCGACTGTGGTGCCAATAGTAATCATTCTTGGAAATGCAAGGGGGTTAGGGGGTTGTCTGTTGCCATTGTGAAACATAATTCTTATTAAATTACTACAAACATTTAAGTTATGTTTAACAGCCAAATAAAACAAACCAGATATATTCAGAGGGGTTGCTGCATAATTTCTTCTAATTTACTTTGCCAAGTAAGCTTAAGGGAAAATTTAATGGCTGCTATTTATGTTCTAATGCAAGGTTTTTCGAATGAAGCAAATATTCAGTTTTTGTAACACTCAGAATACCTGAGGAGGTTGTTGGCATGGAGGGTGGGCTCACAACTTGCATGTGATCTCTGGTTAGATTTCAGCGACATAAGACGCTAATCAAGTTAGGGAACGATTGTGGTTTTGGTGTTCATGTAATGGCTAATGTTTTTTTTCTGAGTACAAACACATAACAAAGTTGTACAGTTTTCATTTTTCAGTTTAGAGAGTTTATTCCGAAACAGTCTTAGGATGGAGGAGATGGATTCAGAAATGAAGGGGCTGTTGCAGGTGATTGGCCAGCATGGATATTTAAGTGAGTGGCGTATGAGGGCTGGTGACTGATATGTGTGCATAGTTTTGTGGGTGGCTGCCTGATTATTTTGGACACAAATGAGGTAAATGTAGCATCAGAAACGGCAAGTAGTAGGCTGGACTTGACGAAACTGGAACCTCTGAAGCAGGCAGAACAATCTGGAAAAAACAGGCAATAGGGTACCAAAAAATAGGCTTAGGATAAAAAGACTGTCCCACTGTTTCACCAAAACAAAGATCTTTCCTTGACTTTAACCAACTACTGTGATAAACATAAAAATTTACGTCACACTTCAGTGTTTATGAGCTGACTATGTAATGCAAGAATGGATAGTAGACGAACAACTAATAAAACAGACTGACAGTGAATACTTGTGTAAATTCTGTGTTTATTGGCAGCTATCTTCCCATCATAATGACACGAAATAACTCAGGTTATGCTACTGATTTGCAAAACATGCTCATGTGTAGGACCAGACACGGACTGCCCCAGATTAAAAGAGTCAGTTATGCTGAGGAAGTCTTTCACCAGTGGCTTATCCAGACAACACACACTTTATGAAGTGAAATATGAGTTCTGTTTCATTTTGTTTCATATACTATGTACAGCACTAACAAAACAATGTGTAAAACCACTTTGTTGTTCTCCTCACTGCCTGGGTCAAAGGTCCAGCTTTTCCTTCATGGTCTCTTGTCTGTCTGTTGACTGTGTTTTCAGCCATCTGTTCCACTTTCTGCAGATTGCTCTCCATATTGTGCTGTGTGGTGTTGCATTACAATTCCATAGTCAAAACAACTTCTAAAGATAGTGTTTTTCATTATTACTGTGTGATTGGACAAACATATGCAGTGCACTCATGAGTAGGTTTGATTCAAAAGTGTTCACTAATTCTTTCTCAGTGACAGAATATTGTTTGGGCTATTGGTTAGTGTTTTTGCATTTGGACTTTAAAGAAAAAGAAAGCCAAATGCAATGTCTCACATACTACTTGCTTTTCATGTATATTGTATACTTGCACACTGAAAGCCTTGGTATTGCTTGGAAATTTTCAACACTGGTGCAGGTATAATGACTGAAGTTTGCGACCAAAATGGTTGTTGAGTTTGACAAAGTAAGTTGTAAGAAGTTGCAGAATGACAGCATCGAGAAAATCAAGAAATCAAAGTCTGTAAGTGTGCTTTCAAACTTTCCGAAAGCAGTGATATTTTCTTAAGCTTATTTGATTGGTTGGTTTTGTTGCTTAGTTTCTGTTGTCCTGTGATATATCTCAGCTTCTGTTATACTGAATGAACCGCGGTCATGTTCATACTCATGAATTTGTTGATCCGTCCTTCTTTCTATTTTCTTCAGATTGTCTGGTCGCAGTGGCAGTAGGGCATTCCACGTGTCCCTCTGCTCAGAAATGTTTTCCTGCTCTTCTGAGGGTATCCTAAGGCGATCCCAGGCCAGATAAGGTGCGTAATCCCGACAGTGTATTCTGGGTGTACTCTGGGGTCTCCCCCATTTGGATGGGATGATGAGTTTAAAGAAAACCACCAGAATGCATCATAATCAGCCTGAACTACCTCATCTGGCTTCTTTCAACACAAAGGGGCAGCAACTCTTCTCTAGGTGAGGGTTGGAATGTAGATTGATAAATCAAGATCCCTGCCTTCCAGCTCAGCTTCCTCTTCACTGGTCGGATCCAGTGCTTGCATTACAGCCCACGCTAAACTAATCCATGTGTCCATCTCACACTCCATCACTTGTGAACAAGATATCCTGATGTACTTACATTTTAACAGGGCAGCAAGTTGCCCCTAATCCAGAGGGGAAAATTGATAAACATGAAGGTGTTGACTCTTATCCCTATTGTGATTTTGGTTTTCCCCTGACTTTTCCTTTTGCTCCATCACAAGGTCAAAATTTGAGTTTCCCTATCTCTATGGTTTATGACTCAATACCTGCAAAAACCTTCACATTATACCACCTAAACTTCTGCATGTAAAAACAACCTGAGCTTGTGTTGCTGAGGAAATTTAATCGTGAACAGACGACCTGAATGCATGGCCTGTTCAGAATCTACTTTATGCATTAGTATGGAAAACGAGGAAAAGCTGAGCAGGAGATGGTTTTAAGTTGGTTCTTCTATTTACTGCAGAAAGAGATCGAACACAATTTCAAGCTCTATAATATTTTTCACAGTCATAAGATCACCAGTCCTTGGATGGACTGTTGAGATCAATATTTCCACTTAAAATGTATATTTGTCCTTTTCACCTGCTTTTGACTTGAGATATGAAGGTAGGGAGTGAGAAAAGAATCACAGTGGAGGTACCACAGGCAGAGAGGGAGGGAAACCATAGTTGTCTGTCAATGAGATAAAAGCCGACAGGAAAGAAAGTTAGATGGAAAAAAATAGCAAGAATACAAGAGTGAAGGTTGGAGTGTTTGTATATAGGTCAGCTGGCAGTGAGGGACATTCATCCATCAAGAGTGCATCAAAAATGCAAGAGCTGCAGCTTTTCTGATTAGCAGATAGATTAAAGACACACATGAAACAGCTCTAATCATCTGTCAAACTTCAGCTGGAGAGACTGAGCTGTGATGCTGTCAAATAACGAAGCCGCACGTGACTCATCACAACACACACACATATTTATAAAAAGCCATTAGCAGCCACTACCAGACCTCCCAGTAAACACACAGATGCACCAGTGTGGCACCTTGTCACATGTTAAGTCTGTAATTGGTGAAGATGGGAGCCAGATGAGGGTCTTTGTGGCACCAGAGACCCCTGCAGCGTCAAGCTTTAAGACGGGGGTGGTGGATTGTGTGATGGGGGTGACTCTAATCCATGATTTAGTCTTTGTGTGTGTGTGTGTGTGTGTGTGTGTGTGTGTGTGTGTGTGTGTGTGTGTGTGTGTGTGTGTGTGTTTGCTTGTGTGTTCACCTGCTCCATGTGCGGTTCAGTTTGTACATGTCCCACATAAACAATGCATGGGTTACTTTGTGTGTTGATGTTTGTGGGCACACAAGAAGTCTTTTCTTTTTTTTTCTTAATACACAAATGCACTTACGGGTAAAGCCGTCCTGTGCTTGTGCTCATATTCATGCAGGAGTCACTGCTTGTGTGGCTGACTGTCATAACAGGCACATTGGTAAGTCTGTGTGTGTGTGTGTGTTTGTGCGCATGTGTATGTGTGATTAAGTGCGACGATAGAGCCCTGGCTGGGAAGCTCTGGGGAGATGCAGTCAGATAGTGTCTCAGCTACAATACAGCGAAAAACAGCCAGCAGAGAAACAGACCGTTTGCCTGGAATCTTCACGACTGATACTCTGTCAACAGCTCTGAACTATCTTTACCGGGAGGGATGGGTGAGGCGGTGTGGAAGAGGAGGAGAAGGGAGGGAGGGAGGGAACAAGGGAATAAGATGAAATGAAAAGAGACGAAGAGGCAGGGGGAGATGCTCTGCCAGAGGAAGAGAGAAATAGAAGTTTGTGACATTTCCAACAACAGGCTGAGCTGACAAACAGCAGCAGAAGTGAGACAGAGAGAAGACACTACATTCATAATACATCTCATTACACACATTGTTTAATTTATTTCTCTTGATGATGTGCTTGCAACTATTTGTTTGAATTCCGGCAATGCAGTAGTGTTCATGCAGTTTTGTTTGGGAAATATGCTTCTGTACCTTCCTTCGGAGAGTAAGAGAAGATGATCGCTTCCAGCTCCAGTGCAGAGATGGAGCGAGCAATTGGTGAGCTTCATCTGCAGTAAAGATCAGAGGCAGTGTGAGACAGGTTGTCTTGACCAATGTCAAAAAAATATGTTGTTTCTTGTATGGCTAAGCCACACACGAGCACTAGATAACAATAAATTACAATTTGAAGACAACTTGCTTATTACGGCAATTTCTTAGCAATAAAACATCCATCTTCGTACTGCTTCTGTGAAACTTCGTGTCTTAGCTACAAATAAACAAAACAGCCACTCAAGAAATAACTTGAACATGTAACTCTATTTGGTCTACACAAAATCTGCCCTGCTTACTGCTGAATGCTTATGTGGTATATTATTTGGCTTAAACTTTGGTACATTTGCCACAATTTTCTGGTTTTACAGTATACTTTAGTTGTGTTTTGCTACAAGGGTACTTCAAAAAGTTCTCGGCGTCATCTGGAAATAAGGGCTGTATGTCCCATTTTGGGGCATAACTGTATACTGTAAAGTCTTATTTTACTGCTCACAAAATTTTTTGAAGCAGTCCAATAAAAAAGAAGTGGAAACTTCGAGCTAGCTGCTGTTGCTCCAGGACAATCTGCCCCACCACACTGCATAGGTGGCATAAGCAGTCAAATGTGGCTTTGAACTGTTGTCCCATGTTTTTTATTCACCCAACCTGCCATCATCTGACTTCTATCTGAAGCCCTGTCTGTGGTCGCCATTTTCAGATTGATGAAATGTCGTGCATGTTGTTGAGGAGTTTCTGGAGGTTCAAGATGCGACCTTCTTTCGTGAAAGGATAGCAAAGCTCGAACATTGGTCAACCAAATTCACTGAAGTTAAAGGAGATTATGTTGGAAAAGGAGGCAGGAGCAATCTTTTTCCTGTGATGGTGTCTGGTGAGGCAAGGAATTTTTTAAAGCACCCTCATTATTCTATTTTCCCTACACAAAATCTGCTCTGTTACTTCTTGGACTTTAGCTACAAAATACTGATTGTACTAACTGTAGTTGTATTTTGCTCACAATGTCTGTTGTGTGGTTTTGCTGTTCTGCTTGTCTGACAGCTCAGCCTCAAAGTCAAAAGTTCATATTTACCAGTAACTCCCACTTTATCTCTTGTTGTCTTCATGTGTCTCTTCACCACAGTTTGTGTTGCTCACTCCCTCAAAGGACAAAACTGAGGACTCTCATCCTGATCAGATACTTAAATTACCACCACTCAGTGTGAAGGAGCTGTGACTCTACCCTAAAACCCCTCCAGATGTCTCCTCACCTCGTCTTTCAGCTACCCTCTGTAGAAAACTCTTTTTGATCTCCTGCATCTGTAATCTTATTCTCCATCACTGCTTGAAGCTCTTGACCACGCATGAGGGTGAAATGTGAAGGGACCAGTGATGACGTCCTATTTTTCTTTCGCTCGTGACCGATACTTGAACTACTTGAACTCCTCCACAGTTGCCAGCTCAAATCCCTCGCGGCTTCAGATGTCGAAGTGTTGACTCTTATCCTGACCCCTTCACAGCAAGCTGCAAAACAACCACAGAGCAAGATAAAAGTCATCGTCTGATATGAAAAAAAACTGACACATATAATCCTCAAAGGGCAGATGAGCAATGCTGAGGTCCCCAAACAACACATTCATAAAAATCAAAGACAGAATCAATGAAAAAGGGACTCTCTGGGAAATTATTAGACATCCTGCCAAGAATAAAGGCGTGATTCAGAGTGGAAGGCATGTAGCAATGGGCATAATACCTCACAGCAGCCCTAATAAACATTCTCTGGGGTCACCATGGTGGAGTCTTGAAATAAAATGCTGCCTGGATGAGCAAACTCCTGTTACCCCTCTAGTAAACTTGCAAGCTTGAGGAGCTGCTCCATTCTTCCACCAGACAGAATCCACGTTGCTCCTCCTGGATTTGAAAGTCAGTCAGTCAGATCGAGCCTCTTTTCCAGCAACCTGGCAAAAGCTTTCTCAGTGAAGGCAATCAGCTTGATACCTTTCTCTGCCAGTCTGCCGGCACTTTCCCAAACCTTCATGCAACGCTGAAGAGGCAAGTCAGCCATGACAGCCCAACAATGCCCAGAACATTCAGCATCTCAGGGTTACGCTCATTCATCCACACCTGATGTCCTGCCAGTGAGGAACTTCCTAAGTACCTCCGAGACCTTCACCCTGCATGAGTCAGGCTTCTGGTGAATTTTGGATGTGGATCAGGAGTTCCTACAGTCAGGGTCAGCAGTTTCTCTTCCCTTGTGACCACAGCCAGAGCTACGCTAGTTGACTAAAGCTTTTTAATCAAATAGGCATTCTTTTTTATTCTAATTATTGTGGACAAAGCCTTATCTGAATCCATCCTGCTGGCTCCAGTCTTTTTTATAAATTGCACCACAGGCACTATGGTGAATAAAAAGTTTGTTTTTATCTGACAAATGACATAAATAAATTAAAACTGATTAAATAAACTGGTTGTGAGACTGAACTATGGGTTCAAAAAAATTATAATTGTAATGAAGATCTCAGAGGCCCCACTCTCCTCTTAAAAAAGACAACAAATGGTTTAACAATGTAAAACCCAAATATATAAGCGGAGACTAGATTTTTAAATAATGTTTATATCTGCACAAAACTAACATTTGAAGTAGTTTCTGTAGCATAAACAAGCACAACAATTAAAATATTGATTTAAAAACTAACAAGAGAGAGAATATTCACATGCGCACGTGTTAGATCACACTTTTGTAATCATGAACCTGCAAAGTGTCAAAGAGACAAATACCACAACTGCAACAGCTCTGAGTCTCACACATCTTGGCTTAGAATAAAATAAGCACTAAAAATGCATTACAATGTCAGCAGTGAAGTGTCTTTACCTTCACAAAACACTCCCAGGCACATGAACAGCTCCACCGCTAGGAAAAGTCTGATCTCGATGTCCTGACAGGCTGCAGTTTGTGCAACCTGCACAAACAAAATCATTCCCTATGATGAAAATGTTGGATAATTGGCAAAAATGAAACACATCACAGCTTTTCTGCCTTTCTGCACATAAAACATGTACATTCGTGCACTTACTTTTCAGAGAATGAGCTCCCTCATCTGTTATTGAGCACAAGGTGAGCTCACAAAGCAGCTGCTAAAAGTTATTACAAGCAATCATTTGACACTGAGGTGTGGCCAAGCTGGCATTGAAGACAGTTCAGCTTTGGAGCACTATTCAGCCTCTTTCACAGTAAGCTTGCATCAATGTTGGATTTCAACCAATTCATTGCAATCCCAAGATGCTTATTATGTCACACTGGCTTCATTAGCTCAAAAACTGAGAGGGAAAAGGTAGAAACACTAAAGTCAGATGATCCACCATCATTTTCAGAGGGTTAAAAGTAGCCCAAGTAAACCAAAACCTGAGGAGGAGGATAATTTTATCATCATGTTTTAATTATCCAAAACCTGAGGAGGAGGATAATTTTTATCATCATGGTTAAATTATGCTGGAAATTGGTCCAGCATTATGCTACAGTTCAATATGTGGCCTATTCAGAGAAGACTTCCCTTCAAAAGATATCTGCTCACCTTGTTTTTTGTTTAGCTGTCTTTTATTTTGCAAAATAATCGACAGTTTCTGAATTTAGAAACACTCAGATGATACTTTGTGTCTCATTCTTATTATGCATTAGAAATGATACTTAATACTTAATGAACATGAAGATATTAATGTTCTTTTAAGCACCAAGCAAAGCTACAGTAAAAGTATCATTCAGTAATTTATTGTTGGGAAAGAAGGGTTGAAATGCGTTGAGATTTCACAAAGTATGGATTTAAGCACATACCATAAATTATTACTTGTTTAAATATAATGGATTTAAGCACATACCACAAATTATTACTTGTTTAAATATAACATGGGGTTCATAAGAGACTCTTCTAATGATCACTGCAGGTGTACAGTTGTTGGCTCTATTGTTTGTAACTACTTATGCACAGAACCCAGAATTTTCAGCCACACCTCTGTATTGTACACAGTTTCCATCATCCACCTAATTTTAATTCCAATTTGAGGACATTATAAATATGAAGTGTAAACAAGTCAGAGACTAAATGGATGCAAGGTATCCACTACAGGCAACATTATAATAATAACATTAAATATTAATACTAATTCAGTCAACTGAGCTTGGATGACCTACACACTGTTAAGCTTGTACAGGACAACACATCTACAGTAGTATCACTATGGAATATCACTAGAATGTCAAATGATTCAAAGTGTATCATCTTTCAATGTTTTATTACTTCTAAGTTGACAAGTAGAGTGTTTTCTCTTATGAAAAGTCAAAAACAAATACTTTATAGAAACCCAGTGCAACAAAAGTGAATAGGTCAATCTGTAATTGAGGGACTTTGGAAGTCCATAGGATATATCTGCATAAATTTTTATTAAAGGTTAAAAAAAGAAAAAGTTTTTATGTTCATTATGATCATGTCTTTACAAATTCCAAAATTATTTATTATGGAAACAATCACTTATTAATAAGAAAACTGACTGGATATCACTAAAATGTCAACTAAATAACCGTCTGAATTTAATACCAACCACCTTCTAATGATCTTAACAATAATAAAATGAGCTGATTCAGAAATAGTTTGGATTGTGTTCTTTTATTAAGTTGAGATAATCATGACCGATATTTCTTTTATGGCAATATATCAAATTTTATATGGAAAATAACAAATTAAATCCCTTTCCACGAAGTTCCCCATTACAGAAACACCTCTCCAGGAAGTTTGTTAATTCCAGATCACATGACCTGCTCCACATGATGTCATTTCCTCCTGAAGAAAAGACTGGCCAGACTCCAAGGCTTTCTGAATTATTTAATATAAAGCAGTCAACAGGTTTACTACAATATCTTTAAAAATAACTTTACATTTCAATTTTCCTCAGTTGTATATATAATATTTAGAAGAATGTTTCTCTAAATGCCACGTGGTGTTTGGTTATAGGCGGTCATGTTGATTTTAGGCCTGAAAACAGCAAAAAAGTTGACTGATAACTGTCAGCTATGTTACAAAAAGTCCCGCAATTATATATTGACCCAAGAAAATTAGACCTGGACACAGAAACAGGAAACTTAGACAACAAAGGATTTCTCTATTGACCCGAATACACTTGTGACATCTGACATTCGTACAAGTTGAAAACCTGTGATCACTCAAACAAAACTGAATACACTTATGATTTCCAATTAGTCTGATGACATGAACATGGTTTTAAAATAACCTATGAACACAAGAACCTTCTCAGTTTTATACCTATTGACTGTGTCCATGTACATGCCCACATCATGGCTCCACATGAAAAAGATTTTTGAGAATAAATAAAAAATCTGATCGCAACGCTTCACAAAGATGGAAAAGGACATAGAAAGATTAGTGACTAAATAACATGTGGTTACACTGGTGCAGCAGTTATCAGGAAGTATAGAATCAGCCACAGTACCAGTGATCTGTGCTGCAGTCGCCAGCACCCTTAAATGACACCACAGACATCGTATTATTTGTTTGATCTACCTCTGAAAAACAGGGCAAGTGATTCAGACTTTGCACAGGGATAATCAGTGGAAATCAGATTTCTATGATGGGTCAGACAGTGTGCAGGATATTGTATAAGAGTAATGTAGACGCACGGCATCTTACTCTGCAAGATGGAGCTAGAAGATGTGAAAAGAAACGTGAAAAATATTGGGAGCACATTCTTTGGTTGTATGAGACCAAGATATATCTGCTCAGATCAGGTGTTATCCATGATGTTTGGCATGAACCTGGCTGGGACTACCACAGTGAATGCGTTGTCCTGACAGTGAAGCACGGAGGTGGAACAATATGAGGCTGCATGAGTGTAAAAAGTGTTGGAGAAATGGCATTTATAAATGGCACCATGAATGCCTGTGGATATACCAAAATACTGGCTGACAAGACCCCCAGTCTGCTGAGACTTGGCAGAAGAAGAATATTCCAGCATGAACATGATCCTGACAAAACCACACAAGAGTTTCAAAATAAAGTAAAAACCATGACCTGTCACCTGACTCGATACCAGTAGAACAGCTTTGGAGTATTTTATAGAGAAAAGCTGAGCAACACAACCCCTCCAGCAAGAATGGTAGAACATCTCTCCTGAAATCTGTGCAACACTGGTATCCTCAATGCCGAGGAGGATCGAATCTGTCATCAAAAATAAAGGTGAATATATGAGCACTGGATAAAGAAAAAGAGATTTGTTGCAATGAATTTCTTTTTTTTTAATATAGTGAATCTAAACTGTAGGTTCTGATTTTAAATAAGAGCACATTTCCTTCTGTTCAACTCTGAACTGGTGCAACTACTAAAGATTTTGTATTTAAGAGATATTGCACTGACTTCTATCGTCTACTATGTCAATTTCAGCTTTATTTTAATGGCGCCACTGCAGTTTCTGCAAAGGGAATGACCATCTCTCAATGCATGAACAATCGCATGTTCAGATCCTGCCAACACAGCAAAGTAGAGTTTTAGAGAGAAAAAAACATGAATGGCAGCGAGAGAGAAGCGAGAGAGGATTGCATGAAAGTATGGCGAGGGAGGGAGGGAAGGAGGGAGGGGAGTCAAGGGATGTATGAGAGAGAAAGAGGATGAGAGAGGGAGGGAGGGAGGGACTTATGGGGGGGAGAGCTGAGAGGATCCACAGAAGAGAGAAGGGAAGAGAGAGAAAAAGGCATGCTTATAGTTCAACAGGGTGAACTAGCAGAGGGAAGGAGATCGCCACTGAGAGTTGTGAAAAATATTTGGACTTAATGGACTCAGCGGTGGCTTGGAGGGACACTGAGAGGCTTGTGTGAGGTAACAGCTCCGCTTTTCACTCCTTAACGCTGCTTTCTGATGAGAAAAATGCACAAAAAGAGAGCACTGATTCCACGCCAGAAATTTCAAAACTGACTCTCTTGCAAGTCTCCCTTGAACAGGGGCTTTGTTTCATGTGCTGCCAAGTACGGAGGATATTCCTGAAGTATTGAACATGAGAGGTGGGACAGTAAGCTGGAGGAGGGGGAGGGTTGGGGAGCTTCTTTTAAATCAATTAAAGAGGTGACGGCTACAGTAGACAGACAGCTGCAATCAGGACATGTTGCGCATTCTTAAACAGGAAAATCCTCTTCACTTTCTGTGGAAGAACATGCCTGTGGGTTAAGTAAGCCTTTTGATCAGTTTATGATTGTGTGATCCGCAGCTTGATAGCAGTTTTCTTCTCGGTGGACATTCGGCGGCTGTTCGGGGTGCTAAGAGGGTTAGTGGAGGGAATCCGGTGAAGCAGATCGGCTGGTGAACACACAAGGAGAAGCTTGAAGGAATTCAAAAATGAAACTAAGTGTTGCACCTGCGTGTGTTCTGTCTTCACCATCTGTTTCTTGATCTTACTTTGGAAAACAGCAGCCTGTTCTGTATCATCATCATTTAGCTGATAGTTTTAGTGATTTATTGACATTATATTACACTGACTGTAGCATCTAACTTAAGAAGATCATTTTCATGCGTGCTGGATGTTGGTGTGGGATAGAGCGGAGTGGAGTCTGTCTTTAGCCATACAACTCTACTGGGAATGAAAAAAAGAACTTCCCAGCACACAATGTAGACTAGCAACTGATTTTAAGTAAAAATACATCAGTTTAAATCATGTTATTTTTCATTTATGTTTGTCCATATGGTCTAAATGATGTGTTTCCTTTGAGGAAAAATCATAGAAAAAAATTTCAAACGCCAAAATTACACCTTTTATCAAAGCTAGAAACTGCAAAAACAGAAAAAAATGCTTTCAGTGATCCTTGAACTTGTTTGATATGTGCTTCCTTCAGGAAAATTAAGCAAATCTAAGCCTAAAATCTTAGCAAATCAATAAAAATCCCTTTATTCTACGTCATTTAAAAGCTCATCAAACTAACAGTATTCACAGCAGATACTTTAAAATAAAGACAACATAATCTGCACTCCATAGTAACATGGAGATGCCACAATTAAGACAGCTTCAAGAACCAGTCATGTGCCAAAGTTCGGAGATTTTTCGACTGAACTGCAGGCAGTGTTAACCCACAGGTGAGAAGAGGCAAGTGTGGAAACAGATTCTTAAGATATTGAGAGCATAACTGAACACTTGGGTAATAAAGTAATTACAGCAAGGATTAAAGATGCTATACAATGGATACATTCAGCATTTGTGTGCTGAGTAGAATAACATCTATTTTGTGGAGGTTGTAAGAACGTAAATAGTCAAATATCTATTGAATCTGGAGGCACCATTTTTCCTACATCAACATCCCTGAGTTCTGTCTACTTCTAGTCACGGTTGTGCTGTTTCCGTCGAGGTGCAGGACTTTATGTTGGAGTGAAAAATGATTCCACAGTCGGTAAAAAGGTGACAGGAGCAGCAAACACTCAGAGAGTTCTTGGGGTTCAGAGGATTACCCTGCATTAATCGACTGTTTGGCCACTTGTGCACAGCACCAGAAGCTGCAAACACACCCAGGGATTAAGCTGGGATTTGTGAGGAGGGGGCGGCCTCTTTTAGTGAGTTTGGGACTCATAGTTTCAACTGAAAACAATTTCTATTTCTTTAAGAAAAGGTAGTTTATGAAAAAAGTACACATTGTTTTCTGTGGATGCGGCTTGTCCAGTAGTAGTTTGTAGAATGAGATGTTGCAGAGGAATTTCCTGTTATTTCATGTTATTTTCAAACAAAAATTCTAATTTCATTTACCATCACTGGTGAGATTTCAGAACCAGATGTCTGAAAAAAAAATAGACTTAAACTTAGACAGACTTTATTAATCCACAGAGGGAAATTCTGTGTAAATATCCAGAGAGCACCAAGATTTCAATGACGAATTAAGAGTTCAATTTAATATTTTGTACTTTATTTGTGTATTTTCTGTACCTTTTAGTAATTTTGATGAAGCAAAGTTTGAAATTTAAAGAAAAAATAAAGCTCTGTCAAGTTCCAAAAGACAAGAACACTACGTCCCAAATATGCAGATCTATTCCAAAAATACACTGTGAAGCCACTTTAGTTTGTTTTGTTCATTTTGAAGATAATTATTATTTGTATTTAATTACTAGTTCAGGAAACATTTCTGCTTGTCCTGGCCCAACTAAAGCACAGACAGTATTTTTGGGCTGAGTATAATTAACTTCTTTTTTTTTTTTTTTTCAAATTATTAGGCCAGTTTTTCTTGCCTCATCCATCCATTATTTATACACTGCTTAATCCTCATTAGGGCCATGAGGGGCTGGAGTCTATCCTAGCTGATTGAAGGTGAAGGTTCACCTGGACAGGTAACAGTCTATGACAGGGCTACACATAGAGACAAACAATCACATCTATGGACAATTTAGAATCACCAATTAACCTCAGCATGTTTTTGAACTGTGGGAGGAAGCTGGAGAACCTGGAGAAAACCCACACATGTACAGGAGAACATGCAAACTGCATGCAGAAAGATCTCGGGAAGGCCGGGACATGAGCTGGGGATCTTCTTAGCTGCAAGGCAACAGTGCTAACCACTGACCCACTGTGCAGCCCCCTTGCCTCAGCTATTTATTTTTAATTCTTTACATGATTAGATTGTTCCTTGCATATCGTAATGCCACTGCTACAAATGTTCTGGCATTCAACATTAAAACAGAAAATTATTTCTAATAGTCAAAGGAAACAGAAGAAAAAAAGTCCTATATATTATGATTTTCCACAGGAAACAATGTTTTTTGTAAATGAAAGTGTAGCTCTGACAGGTCTGACGGTGCTGGATTCATTGTGAACATGGCTTCCGTATTCCAATGATTTCACTGCAGAAACTGCAGAATAAGCGTTTGCTCTGCAAAAAACCATTTAGGTTAATAAGGCAACAAAAGGTCACAAAGACATGTCATGAGGAGTAAATAATGAAGTTACTGCTGCTGTAAATTGCACACAGCCAGTTTAATAAAGTCAACGACAGGATTCTGCAATTGTTTCTTCATTGTGAGACACAGTCTGAAAGCATATTTCAAGAGTTTTATGGTTGTAGCTGTAGAGTTGGTAGCTGTGATACTGATGTCAGCAGGGTGCGATTTGGATTCATGAGACAGCTCTGGTGGATTCCAGCCCAATGCAACCCCTGAACACACTCTGTACATCATTTTTAGAGCATTCAGCTTCAAAATGTAAGGTCCCCTGCTGCCCGTAAAAATGTTAGTTAACTGCACTTGGGTTGAGTAATTAGTCAAAGTCGTCTTGTGAGTTGTGAAAGTGTGAAAAGAAATTAAATATATGAAGCAAACTTGAGGAAAAAAGTAAAATAAACTTCAGCTATCAAACTGAATCAACTGGTCACATGGATAATGGCTACATCCAGACTTGCTTTCTTTTGACATTTTCTAAGTTTTAACAGTTTTTTCTTCTTTTAACATTGATAAACTTACAGTCGCAGCTGTTGAAGGCATTTAGAGTCAATACAAAGACAATCTGTGAGGCTGATCCTGGTTACAGTGAAATGAATAACAAGTCTGTGGGTGTGCAGACTACATGTATTACTCACCTTTGTTTGAATAGTTAATGATTATGAAAAGAGACATCCATTTTCACCCAGTTCAACAAGTATTAAAGACATGCAGCAAGTTTCCATCATGGCTGTTTCCTCAAACTACAAAAAAGGCATCTCTGGGCAGTTTATACTTCTGAGCTACTGCAGTTTTGTTTCTTAGAAACTTAATGTAATGAACTGAGTGAACTCTGAGGTGTTCATTCAACTCATCATTTACAGTTAAAAGCCTCCAGATAGAAGACCCTGTGCTTTTAGACCTGAAAATTTAAAAAAGGAGAAATTTTAAGTACAATTAACTGCAAATTAGCAATAGCCATATATTTATATTAAGTAAAATGAGAGATAATTTGATCTGCCTAAATTCCATTCTGATGTTTTACAGTCCAACAGTATCATTAACTTTTAGCTGCATCCACCTGCCGTTATTTCTTATTTGTTCTCAACCAAGATAGCAATTAATGAACTGTCCAGATTGTCTCACCACTTATATCACTTTACTTGTTCCCCTGACACTTAAGGAAAAATATTTTTGCTGCAAAAATGCTACAAAATGAATTATATGGACACGTTATCTCATTAGTTTTTGCTTTTGGATGCAACAGCCAGTTACTTGAACATTGAGTGACAGTAAAAAAAAAAAAAAAAAAAAACCTTTGAAGCTCCCCTGTACTCCACTCTGACAGTTTCTTAGCCCCCTGATCTAATGAAACACTTGGTCTATTCAGATGTGACAAATAAAATCACTTCTTGTCTTCCTTTGTTGTCAGCCAGGTGTGAGAAGTAACTTATCTTATTGTGACTGCACAACACGAAGTGCATTCGACCCACAATGACTTGCAGTAAGTAGTTGCATAACAGCAGATGACTCTTTAAAGGCAGTGACACATAAAAAAATACGAGTAATATCCAATGTTGAATACAATATCAGCACAATGTTGGACTTGTCCTGACACACCCAGTGGGTTGCACTTGGGCTGATATTTGGTTCCCACTTGGGCTATCCAACTTGGGCTCAGTTGATTTTGCGTGTAGTCTCCATGGAAGGCCCATTTGGGTCCAATGGGTTGATGATGGAACCTTGATGGGTTGTACACCAGGATAATACAGTATTATAGCTGGAGGGTTAGGGTTAGGACATTTGGCATCAAGACACTGGCAACTTGTTTGTCCAGCACGTCCCACACATACTGGATTTGATTGAGATCTGGTGAATTTGGAGGCCAAGTCAACACCTCAAACTGGTTGTTGTGCTCCTCAAACCATTCCTGAACCACTGTTGCTTTGTGGCACGGCACATTATCCTGCTGAAAGAGGCCGCATTCCCACTGCCTCATTAGAGGAGACCCATACCACTCCACGTCCAGACGGCAAATGAATCGTGCATGCGCAAAGTTGCTGCAGATCCTGTTCTGGCTTACAGAGCGGGATATAAATGAAAATGTTTCTTTACTGTCATGCTAAAATAAATCACTGCATTTGACTCACCCAGCCTCTAGTTCAAAACATTTTTTGGGTGTTTTTTACTAATTTTTTGTCTCTTCCACAATGTTACTCCTTTCTCCTATGGCGTCCAATACAATTACATGCAAATGGAAAAATTATTCAAATTAGGCGATGATGTCATTCAGCGACTTCTAATGACTTTTAGAACAGCCTTTAGTGACTTTCCTTACTGAGGAGTTGGCAACACTGGGTTCATGGTACGTGTCAAACATCCACATGGATGGAGGACCCAAGGTTTCCCAGCAGAACATTGCCCACAGCATCACACTGTCTCCGCTGGATGGCCTTCTTCTCATAGTGCATCCTGGTGCCATTTGTTCCCAGGTATGCGATGCACACGCACCTGCTCATCCACGTGATATAAAAGAAAGTGTGATTCATCAGACCAGGCCACCTTCTTCCACTGCTCCATGGTTCAGTTCTGATGCTCACATGCCCATTGTTGGTGCACAGGGGTCAGCATGGACACCCTGACTGGTCTATCTATGCAGCCCCATGCACAACAAACTAATGCATTAATGCACTGTGTATTCTGACACCTTTCAGTGTTATTTACTTCACCTGTCAGTGGTCAGAATGTTATGCCTGATCGGTGTATAGATATGGCTAGACTGTCATATTTGTCTGCAAACCCTGTGATGCAGTTGTACATTGAAGTTTGGGAACTACTACAGCAGTGCTTAAAAGTACACTAAATGGATAATGATGACCAACAGATCATGTTTTACTGTGTTAAGAAAAATACAAGGTTTTAGTTAGAATAATTTGTGTTGCATAACTTGCATATTTGAAAACTCTGAGTAAGAGGGACCGCCTGCAAAATCTAATTTTCCTTGTAATAATCGTAGTAAACATTGGGAAATTTGCACTTCCCTGAACTGCATTACTGTTTTACTTTGAGGAAGCTGATTAATATAATCCTGTTATGCAGATTCCTGCATTGAACAGAGTGACAGGCCTGACTTTTTGTTATATTGAACTCAGCCCAAGTTTCCAGTGGTTGCTAGCCGTTTGTTAAACCTGCTAAAATGGACATAACAATTCTCTGACGGTGGTGTCTGCCAATTTCTCCTCCACTGTTTCAACATTTGAGGCCGTCTTGAAGGGGAAAACCGAACCCCGAGGTCGTGCTGAGACGGTGGTTGCATCAGGTTGTGTGAGGAGTGATTGTATCGGCCTTCCGTGAACCTTTCGCTTCTCCTTGTTTTCCTCCAGGAAGGTTAGCAGGCATGTAAACATGGCATCTGTGAATGTAGAGCTGACACCTTGCAGGAATCTACAGGGTTGTCTGGTGTAACAACTGCTGAAGGTGTTGAAGGTGGAGGTGACTGAGTGAAGGGATGGATGTAGAGTGACTGGGGAGCCTGTGATTGGAGGCTCTCTGGAACTGGGGGAGGTGAAGGCTCATTGGATGGTGGATGATCATGTCAGAGTGTGAAGCATAATTATGTAGATGTATAAATGTTCCTGCCTGCTGAAGATTACTGATGAATTACAGTTTAGTGTAAACCTGCATTTGCCACTGAAACAACATTCATATAAGCAAAACAGCCTTGAGCCACGTGAACCACTTTGCACCGGCATTAATAATTCCTAGTCCTAGCAGTTGATTATTACATCTATGCTTATTTCAGAATCTAGACACATATAAGAGTAGAAGGACAGCTGTAGTTTCAAGACTGTATTACTCTCTGGTGCACAAAGAACATCTAGTATCATGGAAAAGGATCATTTTTGCTCTTTATTTTGGTGTCTGGTTGGTCTACAATAAGGATAAACAGTCAGAACTTTGTGAATATTTCAATTGACTCAAAGGAAAATGAAAAAAAGAGAAGATATTAATATGCAGATATTTTATGCATCTTCAGTGGGTTATTGCTTTGGTATCTACTAATACATAGCAAGCATAATTACAAAGCTCAAGTTCCACTCTTTGATATTAACATATTATTGCGTAGATGAGTTAATATCCATGCAATAATTGCATTGCATGGATATTAACATATCTAGATATTAACATATCTACATACACGCAAATCTGCATGCAGGTCGCAACTATGATTTAATTTTACATGAATTTAAAATGATTTTTCCCTGAGCACATATTTTAACACAAACTATGATCTTTCCCAAGTTGTTTTATGTTGTCTTTAGTTTATAGTGGCATTATCACATCATAAAAAATCATTTATTTGAATTTTTTTAACACTTTATCTGTGGTATATCTCCTGTTAAATATGAATTATGAATTTTCTTCATCTATTAGTGTGTTTTTACAGTCTTAGTTATTTTACCACCTGTTTCCATTTTCTTTTGTGATTCAAACATTTATGCAAAAAGCTCTTTGTCCAACACTTCAGAAGACCTTCATACAAGCAAGGTGACAATGAAAGTAACTGCAGCCCACACAAGCAACACACACCACATCGACAAATCACCATCTGCAATTTACACCTAGCATGTAGGAATAGTAATTAAAAGCAACATTTTCTGTGGTACATTGAGAAGCCTGCAATGAATAAATCACGTTAAGGTGGAGAAGAAATGAAAGGCGGCCTGGTTTCAGCTCAGATTTGCTGCTGCTGCTGCTGCTACCTCAGGGTTGTGTGGATCCTGGTGAGGAGCTCCATGGTGCGGTGACCAGAAAAAATCTGATTTTGATGAAAGCCACTTGCAGATATCCAAACAAACAGGTGGCTCAGTCTGAAAATATATCACTTCCTGTGGGTTTTATCCTATTTGCACTCATTAAATACGATTCTAATAATATTAATGAGGTTTTTTTTTTTTTTGAGAAGAAGAATCTGTAAAAAAGAGACTCGGTAATAAACAGGAAGAGATTCAAAGATAAGGCGCACCCAGTATGTAATAATACATGATTATAATATTGTGTCTGCACACTTCAGTGTAAAGATTCAGATAACTGCTGACTTCATCCCCCAGCAGACCAACCAGATGTGAGCAGCAGTGATGTAGCTGCTAATTCAGCAGTGTTTGCCTCCAGCAAGAACAGCGGCGAACAGAGAGGTGCTTATTCATAATGGAATTAATTTTGTCGGACAAAGACAATTCAGCAGAACTTAATATAGAGCGTGACCTGACGCACACATTCACCTCCAGCAGTCAGAGGGAGCAGTCAGATCTTTGCTGGTTATCTCCTGAAGCTCTGCTAGTTGACTGGAGCTTCAGTTGTGGCTACAGAAAATAAGTGAAGCATCTCCGGGGAACAAACTAAGCCTGGCACAGAGAGGCAGCCTGGTTCTTAGCTAACCTCCTCTCAGAGAACACTGCCTGGAAAGCCTCAAAGCACACATCTCATTTAGCTGCACTCCACTTATGCCCTTTGCTGCGAAGCTGCATAGGACAGACTCCAAGTACACAGTTGTGGGAGAAGGATTCAGATCATTTACTTTAACTGAAGTTGCTTTATAACTATGCAAAAAAAAAAACAATATAAATTTTTAGAATCTTACCTGAGCAAATGTTTATTATAAAAAATTTTGCTTCTTGGGTTCTTCAATCTTTTGACAAAATATTGCTCTGAAAAGTATATTAGAGTGAGCTGTCGTATATTTGAAGAGTTCAAACCGAATTAAACTATGCAGTAAATATAAACTGGAAGTTCTGACAGCTCAGTGACAGCCAACAACAAGGTCATCAGTTGATGCTTTTAACCTTTATTAAGCCCATATTCTTTATATATTTTTGTTTGTCAGTACATTATTCTTCTATGAAATATTATTCTGGAAACTGCAGTCAAGTCAGTGCAGCAGAGTAAAAAGTCTAACATGTCTGTCTGAACTGTAGAGAAACAGAAACACAGTAAAGTAAAATGAAACTATGCATCAGAACAGTATCTAAGTAAATGAGATTATAACCAACCATTAGATCAGAGTAATAACATTCATTTTTCTATCTCTGAACATAAATTCTAACAGGGATGAGTTTTAATGTTGAAAAAAAAAAGATAAAACCCTTCCCAATAATTTATTAATCACTACACCATCCTCAGGCTCATATGTTCATTAATAGATGAATATTTATTCTGCTTCTCAGTCAATATCGCTAAACAGCATGTTTCTACATCCTTAGTGAAATGTTTGAGCATAAAGTTTTAATGAAATGAAGCTGCACTCAACTAAAATAAATTGTGCATTTGTTACTGTACAGCCTCCCCATGTTGGCTTGTTTTTATAGGTCACAAGACTTTAACCTGCCTTCTGGCCAGATTTTCAGTTTTTCTTCTCTCACGACGTTCAAAAGTACTGAATGCATTCATGTTGTCCAAAATTTGTATTGTTTTTACAACTTCCCAATAGATCTTTTAAAGACATATGAACTTAGTTTTAGTTTCCAATAGCTGCTGTCATCATTTTCCTTAGTTGCCGTTCTTTTGTTTTTTTTTCCTATTTTTGAGCAACACCTGACTGATTTTCATTCATACATTCATTCAGCCTTTATTTAAACTTGGAGTACCTTAAGGTACGAAGGCCTCATTTACAATGTAGAATAGAATAGAATAGAATAGAATAGAATAGAATAGAATAGAATAGAATAGAATAGAATAGAAATATTTTATTAATCCTGAGGGGAAATTCAGTTGCTACAGCAGAAAGAGTACAGTTCTTGCCACCATAAATACAGATTAATAAGCAAAAATGTGCAGTAAATAAAAATAATAAAAATAGAAAATACAAAATGTGTTATGTAAAACATGTACAAATGAGCAAGAGGGTCAATCCGTAATTGAGGGACTTTTGAAGTCCATGGGATATATCTTGCATACATTTTTATTAAAAGTAAAAAAACTAATGTTTTTTATGTTCATTATGATCATGTCTTTACAAATTTCATAATTATTTATTATGGAAACAATCACTTATTATTAAAAAATGACTGAATATCACTAAAATGTCAATTAAATAACCATCTGAATTTAATACCAACCACCTTCTAATGAGCTAAACAATAATAAAATGAGTTTATTTAGAAATAGTTTGGATTGTGTTCTTTCTATTAAGTTGAGATAATTATGACAGATATTTCTTTTCTGGCAATATATCAAATTTTATATGGAAAATCACAAATTAAATCCCTTTCCACTAAGTTCCCCGTTACAAAAACACCTCTCCAGGAAGTGTGTTCATTCCAGATCACATGACCTGCTCCACATGATGTCATTTCCTCCTGAACAAAAGACTGGCCAGACTCCAAGGCTTTCTGACTTATTTAATATAAAGTAGTCAACAGGTTTACTACAATATCTTTAGAAATAACTTTACATTTTACTCAATTGTATCTATAATATTCAGAAGAATCTTTCTCTAAAAATGCCATGTGGTGTTTGGTTATAGGTGTTCATGTTGATTTTAGGCCTGAAAACAGCAAAAAAATGTCAACTATGATATGATACCTGCTATGTTACAAAAAGTCCTGCAATTACATATTGACCCAAGAAAATTAGACCTGGACACACTAGCAGAAAACTTAGACAACAAAGGATTTCTCTATTGTGTATTCCATTGCTAATTTCATTTATATATTGATAAATTGCATAAAAGCTCCCAAGGCACACAGTAAATTGTACCTGTAATTTCACTGCTAGCCTCTTGTAGTCGAACCATACCAGTCACACAACTCTTTGCACATCGTCTTGTTTAGATGCAGTGCTGGCTGGGTGTTGTTGGCGAATACAATTTACAACATTTATAGATGGAATCTGAGTAGATCTCTTCTGTCAGCCTTCTATAAATCATCTGGAATAATGGCATGCTATCACATCAAAAGGCTGCACATGTTTGAATATCACTTGAAATGTCTCTTGTCATCTGGTCCAGTGCAAGTGACAACTTATCATTATTATTGTTGATGTTGTGCGTCAGTCTTCAGAGTCTCCGGGAGACTCTCACAGGTTTTATTTATAAACACCAAACTTCTCATATTGTCTGAGAAAGTGCTGTTTTTTAATTTCTCCAGCCTGGTCCTGACTTATTGCAAACGTTCCAGTCACCACGTCCTGGAAATGACTCCACTGCTCATGCATTTGCTTTTTGAGCTTCTTATTTATGCACACTTCTGTACTTCTCACGAGTTTTCATGCATTTCAAATTTTCAGCCAAATTACATGTTTTCCGTGGCGGCGGGGATGACGTCATTGTTAAAAAAAAAAAGAATCTTCGCACTCACCAGGAATCAATTTGGCCGAGCAGCTGGAAGTCAGACAAATGACTGAATCGCATTTACATGATGACTTCCTCACCACAACTATAAACACTTAAACTCCATCGCTAATGATTTACAGTGTGTCGGAGACTTAAAATGAAGCATAATTGGATCCACTGGGTGATAACGCTGGAGAAATTAGCATTAGTAGTAGTTTTTTTTTCTTTTCATGACAGCCTGACAGCCCAGTAAACTTCCAGAGAGCGGTGGGTTCATCCACTTAGGGAAATGAAACCCCGGTGAAGGTGCGAGGGATGGAAAAAATCCTGCTTTCTCCATACTGTGAGCTCACAATGTTGAGCTTTGCTGCAGACTGAGCTCAAATTACAAACACTTACACTGGTTGCGCTGTAATTAAGGTGCAAATAGAAGTAAATGATGGGTCTCTATTGATTGGTCTTACCTTCCTCTGAGCTGTGGCCTCATACAGACAGCAGCACTGTGCATTAGCAAAGAGTGAGAGAGAAAGTATGTTGAAAAGAGGACTCAAAGCTTTATTTCTCTTGGGGAGATGGAGTGATTTAACATCACCTGTACTCTTCACTTAATTTTATTCATGTCTGAGGCGCATATATAGTGCTTAACAAATTTATTAGACCACCACCCAGTGTAAGGTGTTTGCCTCCGCTGCCCTAAATTTACAATGTTGTGGATGACCAAAATATTTTTTTAAGTTTCTGTAATGGTTAATCCGCCAGTATGTACAGCTCTTTAATTGAAGTGATATCTTTAATGCTAAAATATAATTATTGTTGTTATCCATGAATTTTCAAATTTACTGTTTTACAAAAAGCAGAAAAAATAATAAAGCACATTATTATTTTTGATTAAGATGTCAAATTGTCCTTATTTTCTTGCATTCCTGAACAGAAAAAACTGTGTTTTAGTAGTTGTACGTCAGTCTTGATTAATATATGACTTCTCAGAGAATTCCAATGTGCTGGCTCAAATTTGGGCATAAAAACGTGAATTCAGTTTGAAATTCATCACTCCTGTTCAAAATGGTAAAGCGTAAGGGACTCACTGAGAAAGACAGAGCCTCAATTAAAGCCCTTCCTGATGCTGGATGGTCTTTGAGACACATAGGGCAAGACATAAAGTGTTCTCACAGTGTGGTCAAGCATGCCTTGGACTCAGTTGCTGAGACTGGTTTCGAAAGCGAACTGAAGTAGCTGTCAGGCACCTCAAGATTTCAAGTACTAGAGACAGAAGGAAGACGATCTTCAGGCAGAGATTAATGCTTCTGAGAAAGTCTCCAGAATGACCTTAAACAGACAACTGAAGGAACAAGACTTAAAAGGAAGAATAGCTTCTAAGAAGCCATTATTGATGCCTGCAAACATCCAAAAACACCTGAAATTTGCCAGGTAACATAAACACTGGACTGTAGATGACTAGAAGAAGGTATTCTTGATGGACGTGTCCGAGTTTAAATTCTTCTGTCAGCATTGCCGTGTTTATGTGAGCAGAAAAGCTGGAGAACGTTTTGATGCTAGATGCACCACAGTGAAACACGGTAGAAAGTCCATTATGATATGGGGTTCCATTTGTGGAAACGGCAAATTGGTTGAAATTGATGGTATTATGAGCAAGAAGTTCTACCGCAACATCTTGGTGCATGATGGAATCCCTTCTAGATTGAACCTGGTTGGTTGTGGGTTCATAGACCAAGAAGACAATGACCCCAAGCAGACTTCAAAGCTGTGCAGAGACTACTAAACCAAGAAAATGGAATCTGGAGTTCTGGAACTGATGGACTGGCCAAGTCAAAGTCCAGACTTGAATCCTAGTTAGCAAATCTGGCATTCATTGAATTCAAAAAGAGATGGCACAAAAGTTTCAACCAAAGAAACTCTCTGGGAACAACTGGAAACTATGTGGAACTCAATAACAAAAGAGACAGCTGAAAAGTCCATAAAAACAATGGCAGCAAGAATGCAAGCTGTTATCAGGGCCAAAGGAGGTCATACAAAATATTAAGATTTTTTGTTAATGTATGTGAATAAGGACTGTTTAGTTGTTCCAGTTTATCTGACTAATAAATAACAATACAATTTTTCATTTGAAACAAGTTTTTCACAGATTTTGAAAATATTTGTGTTTTCTCGTTTTCTTACAGGGGGTCTAATAAATTTGTTGAGCGTTATATGTGGTTCAGTTTCTCATGCAAGAATAGCATCTCGTGAAAAGGAAGTCAGAAACATGTTCCTGCATAGAGGCATGGTAAAGGCAATATATAAGCCTGTTTTGGAAACACTTGGATGACAGAAAACAAACAAAAAAACCTGTTAAGAAAGCCAGACCACATAAATGTCACCATAAAATGTGTGTTTGTAATGTCAGCTGCAGGGAGGAGAGAAGCTCTGTTTTCAGCCGGTGTTTGGTTACACTTTGACATATTATCCCCAATAAATGTATATATTAGATATGGGCACCTTTAGGTTGAAGACCAAATATCACTGGTTTACTGTGATATTAAAGAACTTTTAGGAACAGGGCTCAGGGTCATCACATTTGAAGTTTGTTTTTTGATCATTTCTAAACAGACAGACTTTTATTCATGGTAGACTGGCCGACATCAACATGTTTTTCATATCTGTGTGTTCAGAGTTTGACGCATATTCAACCCATGCAGCATCCCTGCCTCTTTAACTCTCTAAAGCTCCCCAAGGGATTTATTTTTTTCCTGCTCAATGTTTACGTCTATTACAGACCACATACGATAATTTGCAGCTGGTTAAAATGCCTTCGGAAATGATGAGTCAAATTGAATATGAATGAATGTGTCCCTGTGATATTAGAGTCGCCTGAATGGGGCTGAGGAGTCAACAGCTCGGTTAGGAGCATGGTGGGGGTGGACTTCTCACAAAGACGTTTCTGAAATCAACCCTTGACATTAGATTAAAGGTTATTCAGATTCATCTTGAAGGGAATGTGAATGTCTGTGCCAGATTTCACAACAGATTTCATTTCAAACAATTGCTATACTTTTGTTTTTCTTTCAATTAGAAATTCTAGATAGATAGATAGATAGATAGATAGATAGATAGATAGATAGATAGATAGATAGATAGATAGATAGATAGATAGATAGATAGATAGATAGATAGATAGATACTTCATTCATCGCCTTGGGGATGCGTTGCATTGAAATTCAAGGTACCTATGGGGCTACACAGATGTGTTGCCACTCAGAGCGGTGCACAAGAAGATCACTATGAAACACTTCTTGTATTTCCTGTTGGGTTCTGTCATATTGAACCCAGCTGCAGGGGGGTGTGAGCTTCTGAGGGTCTTGTGTGGCTTTAATTCCTACACAGGTTCATGGGTTTCTTTTCCTGAAATGTTGCATTGCTTGGCAAATGTTTGCTTTTCCTTACTGCCAACCCCTTTTAGATGATGTTTTAAGGGTCACCACACAGCTTTTGTATGTTGATGGCTCAACATTTCATTGTATTGGTTGACCTTCTGGTGACGAAACCTCCCAGAAGTGTAGCTTACTATGACAGCCGCAGTAGCCTTCAGCTGGGAGTCTACCGCCCCCTTGGTTGTGGTGATCTTTGCCAAACTGCAGCTATCAGGTATTTCTGCTATGTGTCGACCACCTGATCTGCTTGTGTTCAAAACCTCATCAGGTTCCGAGGAATTCTCTACTACTTGGAGGGACTAGGCTCTGGGATCCTTCTATATCTCACTAGGTTTAGAATATATACTTTGGTTTTCCACACCTCATGCTGACCTGATATATTTTAAGGCCAGCTAGAAGATCCCCGGTTCATGTCCTGGGCTTCCCAGGGTCTTTCTGCATGGAGTTTGCATGTTCTCCGTGTGCATGTGTTTGTTTTCTCCGGGTTCTCCAGCTTCCTCCCACAGTCCAAAAATATGCTGAGGTTAATTGGTAACTCTAAATTGTTAGTAGGTGTTTGTTTCTCTGTATAGCCCTGCGAGAGACTGTTACCTGTCCAGGTGTCCCCTGCCTTCACCCTCAGTCAGCTGGGATAGACTCCAGCTCCCCCACACCCATAATGACGATTAAATGGTGTATGAATCATGGATGGATGGATGGATTCTTACAAACTTTGTGGCAGTTGCATTTTGCATTGAATTACTGTTGGGTCGATAATCTTTTGTCCGTCTTGTTGACGTTCATATTTCTCAGGAATCTATCAGTAAGATGTTCAATGATAATGTATGTTATTGACCAAAATATAGCATTTACACATGCAATATCCACTTCTAGAAACTACAACATCAATGAACTGTTGTATGATTATGCTGAGGCACTTGGTTGAGATTAGGGAAAGACGCTGGTCAAGTTGTGTGATGATCGTAGAGAGAGATTTGTGGACTTAATAGCTTAATTTTAGTTGTGACATGCTGCAAAATTCAATAGTGAATAGGTGATAGATGAAGTTTGGGAAGGATCTCAAAGAAACATAAAGAAAATCAGGGTGCTATACATCTAAAATGAGGATCATGCTAAAGGGCCTGAGTATAAACTATATATATAGAAGGTTTATTGGTCGTTCCAATGTGAGAAACTTTTAAGGCTCCTGGCAGAGACCTTAGGCCTAAAAAATCAGTTTATATCGAGGTGTCAACACAATAACTATGTAAAAAAAAAAAAAAAAAAAAGTGGTGTCATAAATACATAAAATCCTATCTATATTTCCTGTTAAATTGCTTTTTACCGTTGTGAGGGGACTGCTGGTGATAGATGGAAATGAAGGAGAGGAAGACATTGGCAGTGAGGAGAGTTGCTCCAAGTGGGGCAGCCCGCCTTGTTCCACCTCAGTGGAAGATTGATGACTTCTGGGTTTTCTGGGATTTGCACCTGTTTCTCCAGCTCTGTCTCCTACCGTCCTTCCCACTGTACACTCTGTTCTCTCAGCATCCTTCTCCTGGCAGTCTTCACTGTCTTCATTAAAAATCATCTTTGTTAGAAATGTATCAGAAATTCAGTTACTAATGTATAGTGCACAGTTTTCATGAAGACAAAATGCAGAACCCCCCCCCCCGAGATTTTTCATCTTAACCACATGAATAGAAAGAAGGCACTTTTTCTAAGCATATTTAATGTTGATTGTACCATAATTTTAACATATTGTACGTTTCCAGCACACATGCTACTCGTTACAACGACATGGTCCAGTCATACTGGTCTCCCTGCTGTCACATTCTGTTCTCCCAAATATACTTTTCATTCAATTTTAGCCAATAAAGCCCAATACCTCCTATAGAAAAGTCTTCCCACAGCTCAAAAGGCATCTTCCTTCTCTTTACGGATAGACTTCTACAATGTGAAACATCTGCAGAAAGCTGAGAGTAAAAGTGAGTGGCTGAAATTAAGTGAATAATTGAAAGGCAGTATATCTGTTAAGGAGAAGAAATGAGCAGCACAGTGTTGTGTATGATGCGACTCTTATAGTGTGGTGGAATTAGTGTTAGATTGAATGCAGCCTGTCAATAATTAGAGGACAGATTATTGCAGTCTTTTACCAGGCCTTAATTGTGGATTGGCAGTGTTTGAAGACTGACAGGAGATTTCTAAGTGTTTAAAAATGTAGTTGTTCCTATAATTAGGATATAACACTTAATACTCTGGTTTATATTTTCAATGGAAGTGAAGGAAGATATAGTCAGCTGTCCTCATTCTGTGGAAAAATGTAATGAAACGTCAGTGTGAAGTCACTATGGTACATGTACAATTTATAAAAAGTAATATTCCATTGCAGGGAATAATGTAAGACAAGAACATTAATAAAATGTGTAATATAATTCTTAATGTTTCGTCTCTTTTTTTGGCCTTTTGTAGCTTTTTATTGGATAGGCGTAGTGAGAGACAGAAAACGGGGGAGAAGAGTCGGGGGAAGACATGCAGCAAAGGGCTGTGAGCGGGAATCGAACCCGGGCCGCTGAGTCGGGGACCAGCCCTGTACCGCGGTCACCCGCTTAACCCATTGAGCTATACAGGCGCCCAGTGTAATGTAATTCTTGAATTTAAATCAACTTATCTCTAACACCTCTGCAAAATGTCAACTTGTATTTATTTTCCATCAGCTCATGGTTTCACTCTGATATCGGAGCTCACCTGTCTGAGTCTCTGCAGCCCTCAGGCAGCTGCTGACAGAAAGTTACTGAGAAAATGATGTTAGACATTTACAATCTAATCAGCTTGACAAGCTGTGGGTTATTTAATCCATGTATAGACCACAATATAATGACCCACTCTTAAATAGCTCCTGATCCACCCATGGAAAAGGGAAGGGATGAATACAGTGTTAACTTTATAAGTCTTAATCTTACATGTCATAATGTAGATTTAGTCTCTTACTTGCTACCTCACTAAATTTTTGTTTGTATTTTTTTAAATAAAAGACATTATGTAGAGCATGCTTATAATAAGGTTCCATAGCAATATTGCAAGGTGCAATGAAAATGTTCTGTTACTGTGATTATAAGAAGTAAAACAAATTCTTCATTTAAATTTTGCCTCCACCCCTTTGAAGTGGTCTCAGTGTGAAGCCATACACTGCTCCTAGTGCTCCTGCAATGCTTGCAATGCTCCCTGAAAGTCCTGTTCCAAAAGCATGACAAACACCATCACGATATTTTTTCAACTTAAATATTTTTGGAGGAGAGGAAGATGTCAGAGTGAGCTAAATGTTGAAGTAATTATGTTGTTGTGGCTCAAAAACCTGTGTGTAATCCACACAGCTGGATCAGCCTAATGCCACAGTTCAAGTAGTTTGGTTGAATGTTTTTCTGTAAGCACCTCAGGAAATTATAGTAGAACTTTGGATTCACAGTCTGACCCCGGAGAAAGAATTCACGGTTCATAGCCCCATGAATGTAGAAGAAAATAAGCTCCCAAGCTGATGCTACATTCTCCAGTCTTGGAGACTTGCAGGCTCCTCCATTGCAAGGACTGCTGCTTGGTTTTTGGGTCATAGCTGCAGACCCAACCACCATCACGGTGATGGTAGTTCTTCAATATGAAGGCTGGATCACCTTGGCTGTTGGGCAACAAAGAATGTGATGTTTGTTCTCGGCTTCGGTTTGAGGTCCACGGTGAAATCCCAAACACACACCTGATGTTGATTGTGTAGTACCATGAAAATCCTGACTTATGACAGTCACTGCTCACACCTGTTGTAAATTCTTGATCACACCATTTAAAAATATTGTCATGTGCCTGAGGCACATCCCTACAGTCCATATCCAAATCCATGCCTCTGCAGTTAAACTAACATCAGGTTATGTTTTGATTCGCTCATGTAGAAATAAGTACGCCTGGAAGAAAGGAGATGCTGAATCACTGTTATGCAAAGTTGTTTGTTCCATTTGCATCATATTTAAATGTGCTGGTTCCTGCAGCCAGCGGCATCTGTTCATGACCCACCACCATTATAAGAAGGTGTCCTAGCACGGCACACAAGCTCTCCAAACAATCCTAGGAGCTTCATTACAAAGCAACTGGACTCCTCTTTTACGTTCTTGAAGATGTTGCATCTCTCATCCAAGAGATTTCAGGATCAATGATTACTGACTCATGAATTTTGAGGAGGCAGCAGTAAACGTTTGGATTTTTCTGTTTCAAATCTCTCTTAAGTCTCTCTCTGGCCTTATGATAGGGACAGAGAGGATTATGTCTGAATTTTAGCGTGAGGTTGTTCATTTAGCTTTAGAGTGTGAAACTTTTAGTGGCTGAACTAAAATCACTGTGGCTTATTCAGCCATGGTGACTTTATTCATCTATTAACTAACAGTCTAATAGTTTACAGGAATATCTCACAGAATATTAGTTTAAAAAAAACTTTTATTCCTAAAAATCATATTAAGGACTGATTTCCAAACATGACTGTGCTTTCACATATAATTTCAGTTACACCATGACAAATAATTTCATCTGTTTGAAATGAAAGAAAATGTATCCAAGAACTTTCTGTAGTTGTCTGCAAAGAAGAAGAAACAAAGAGAACAAATGCAGAAGCTTTCATCCGTCTCTGATATGGAGTCGTAAATACAGTCACACACACACTCTGCTTATGTCATATTTAGAGAACATTTAATTGTCTTTCGTTCTCTTGTGGCTTCACCCAATGTCAATGAGGACCAGTTGAGCTTCTGTTGAATGCAGCAGCAGTGAAAACGAAATTAGATTTCCAGTTTTATAATCAATTAGACACCTGTCTGTGATCTCTGTCTCACATACACATAAAGACATGCATGGAAAATCCAGAGTTTCCCAAACGTCCAACCAGACTGTCTGACTGAAGGTTGCGTTGGGTCATATTAAGCTTTATGACTATGACTAACGTGTCCTTGGTGTCAACCTCACTACGATCAGTTTTCACTCAGTGAATCTCAACTTTGTGAACTTTATGAGGACACCATACAATATTGGTTTGGGATAATGCCTTCAATTCTTATAGTTTTGTGAGACAACTCCATTGTTCAACAACTGTTTTCGAGGAAAGAAAACACTTTTACACTTCTCCAGCTGCACAGTATCCCTGAAATACCTTAAATACAATAAAAAGAGTCCTCATCACTGAAAGCTTTTATTTCCTTTAACCCCTAGTAACAGATTCATGCTCTGTGCTGTTATGCTTTTTGACCTCATAATCTGTGACAGCTATAATTCTTGACTCTTTACAAATTTTCCCATTCATTTATTTCTGCAATAAAGGTGTCGGGAGATGATCTAGACCCATTTTCAGTCATTTAGCTTTTTTATTGGGCCAGCAAACTGCACTGATGAGACTTCAGAAACTCCAAAACATACTTTTAGACTTAAAAAAGTCCTTACAAAGGGACGGAAAACAGTCGCGAGCTTGGCAACATTTAGGCAACAAGCAACCAAAGTCTGTAAACCGTAACCAAACTAGAGCTTTCTCCATGCAGGAGCAATGTCTGAATTCATGAGCACTTCATTGTCTAGTGTTCAAACATAAGGGAACACCGACATTTTTGACTGCAATCCCCAGAACAAAATACCGTCTTGTCACTAAGGTATCTCAGGCTATAGAGAGTGTTGTATAGACACTGTTGAAATACCACTAGTGGCTGCTGTCTTTGCCTTTTTGACTGTGTGAACTATGACTGACCTCTGGTGAAACAGGTTGTGCACAAAGACTTCACACCCTCCACCCCGCCGAATCAGTTCTCCTGAGCGGCCGTGTAAGCGAGACTGAGGAAAAACAGCATCATTTGCATCACGTGCTTCGTTGAGTGGACACCCTCAAGAAATTTAAAGCAGCTGCGAGTGCAGCAGGGCGGAATCATTAGCTCAGTGAAGGAATCTCGCAAGCCAAGAAATAACAGACCGAGACTCCAGAATACTGCTTTAGTGCACTCCACTGAGAGTCAGACACTGTTTGTAGAACTGGAAGCAAAGTAGCACAGATGTTAGTAGAGGCTTCTAATTGACTCCCTGACCTTTTGACTGACTTTATCTCCAGGACATTTTAAAAAGTTATTTTTCATTCGTAATGTTATGTTGGTCCAACTAAGGGTGTAAACTCTAATAAATCACAACATTAAAACTACTGACAAGAAAGAGAATAACACTGATCATTGCATTACGATGCAATGTTCTGCTGGAAAATGGTTCCTGGAACTTATGATACTGTGGCATGTATCACCCAAAAATCAACATGTTTCCATATAATTGTCAGGCAAATTTGAAGTTAACTATTGAAATGTTGAAAAAAAACAAAAAGAAACCATGAATTAGTTTTGTTTCCATGAACTGGTTTGGATTGAATAAGTTGCGCTACATAGTATCATCAGAGAATGTCAATGAAGGCTACATTTCTTCACAGAACTTCACAGAAAAAGATTAAATAAACAAAACATTGATCATCTTTCAGAGGATAATAAAATGAATTCTTCAGAAATTGTTTTTAACTGAACAAATTGTAATTATTCCTTCCTGTCAGCTGTTGCTGGCCATGTTTCAGCACAATAAAAGATGCAGAAGCACTCATCAGTCATGGGAGTTAAATGCCCCTTATGTCAGAACCTATTCAGAAAAGGTGTTCCTATCTCCTATTCTGCATATTAATGCACATTAACTCCTTTCCAAAATTGTCAAAATCACCTCAAGTGACCAACATTTAAGATGGCTTTTTGACTTTGAACGTCTACACTAACATTTTCTAGTGCGGTACAGCAAAATTTGGATAAATGTACATTATGGAAACACAGATAATGCTGTAGACTCAGCAGAACGAATTATGTGCTCCTTTATCAGCAGCTACTTGGCTCAAATTGCTGCATTTAGACACAAATCCTAGTCTAGATACCAACTACACCATTTTCTAAGGAGTAAAACCATCGAAATGTCCAAACAACCCTCTTACCCAAGTTGGGAACACATTTGGAACTTTTTGCACCATTAAATTGAATCTCAATAGTAGACTTGTTGTCCGCTGAGCTACATGAACCATTGTTGGACTTCAAAACCTAACTTTTTGTTGAAGGAAAAGTTTGCCTCAAGAGTAGAGCTCTCTAGGATGAGTGGCTACTCAGCCATAAGTAGACCACTAATCTGTGATTGGATGGTCACCATGTTACTGTTTCTGCTTCTGGCACCAAATGCTGCCTTGTCAATCTCCTCTGTCAAACCTTGTGTAACACAGGCTGACATTAACAGTATTTAACTGTAATACTCATTCAGTCAAAACACAACTGATCTGTTATTTTTTACAATATACTCAGGTCTGATGCTGGTGCAGCACATTATGTTCACAAAAGGCATTTGGCCAGACTGTCCATCAGCATCTACAGTGGGAGTAACATGGTAAAAGTGGTTGATAAACTGTGTCTGAAGAAATGCAGTTTTACCTTAAAAATACCTGCTTTGCATTTCACGTGTTGTTGTTGTTGTTGTGGGAACATACAGTATGTGACGGTGTGCTGAAGCGTGGGCAGAATCTAAATATAGACAGGAATGAAATATGCAGGAAAAGTCAGAGTGCATCTGCAATTTCTGTGAAGAAACTACAGTACGTTTACACGCTTTACAAACACACACACACAGAGAGAGAGACAGAGAGAGAGAGAGAGAGAGAGAGAACTCTCTTCTTTGTCCTGTATCTTAGCTAAAAATCTCTAAATTGTTGCTGTGGCCTGGTAGGCGGCTGCTGAGTTTGAATTACTGTGACGCTGTCTGGGTCTTTAAAGATCACTGCAGTGGAGCTGGGACTAGATACCCTCAACACTACAACACACATTCACACTCACACTGATGTCCACTGGAACACATAGGTGTTTGTTGTATATCATGCTGTAATCTCATATGATGTAATTAAAAAAATAAAATAAAACCTGCCAAATATGCTGTTTAACAACATTAAAGCTCAGGCGCTTGTATAATATATAGAATATTTTTCTAACTGAGAGTTCAATATGAGATGATTTTGCGGCATTGACATATGAAAACTGATGTTTTTGCTAACTTTCTGTTTGTCTATTGTCACATTTTAGTCAGAATTTAGCTTTTAGAAGACTGATACACCTGCTTTTAATCATACGGACATATTCTTCATAGCTACCTTGCAGCATTCTTAGGAGGTTTTGTTGTGCACATCTTTAGAAAATAATTCCACATTCCTGCTAGAGACCATTCACCACATGAGTGCTAGGGACAGAAAATAGGATCGTCTGCATTTTTAAAACACCAAAACAATGACTGCAAGTTCTGAAGATAAACTCATAGAGCTAGTCTGACTAAAATATTGTGTATTAGAGTTGTTCTGCTTGTTGATTTTGATCCATTGAGTTACATTTGGTTAAGCTAGTACAGCAGGTTTGTCAGAGTTAATGGGACATCCCAATAAAAAGGAATTACTATAGCCCAGCCTAGAAGTAACAGATCTATGGAATAATTTTTGAGCATCACTCTGAGACAAGTTGTTCCTAATTTTGATCAGATTTCGCAAATCAAAGAAGGCCATGCTTTAGGTTTGTTTTAGGTGTGACTTTGAGGACATATCTAGAGTTGGAGTCCAAGGCAATGCCATTAATAGTAACTATCTGGTTAGAAAGAGTGTTTCTGAGGTGCTGAGGGTCAAATACTACAACTTTAGTTTTGCCTGAATTCAGAAAAAGAAAATGATAGGTCATGCAGGTCATAAGACATGACTGAAATTTGAATAACTGATTTGTTTCATCCAGCTTCATAGATAAATATAAGTGGGCGTCATCTGCATAACGATTTATGGAGTATCCCCTGATAGTATTTCCTGAGGATCATCATTTACATATACTTATATTTTACATACACTATAATTTAAACCAGTGCAATGTGGTTCCTTTATTCCTAATTACTTGTTCCAGTCTCTGTAAAAAATGCTGTGATCAGTTCTGCCAAATGGAGTCCAGCAGGGCCAGTCTAGAGATGAGTTCACTGCCTGAGGTGATAAGAAAATCACTGGAGACTCTCACCACATCTGTTTCAGTCAAGACATCACAGCATAGAATGTTTTGGGTCACATAATTGATTTGCAACAGCTTTTTTAATGGTTTATGAATAGAGGTTTATAATTGCTTAACACACTGGGATCGTGTAGTCTTCTTAAGTAGAGGTTTATTCACAGACCATAAAACCCAGTGGTACATTGCCTGTTAATAAAGTGCTTGATCAAATCTAATATGGAAGAGTTAATTAAAGGAAGTACATTCTTGAACAGTGTAGTTGGAATGGGGTTTAGGAAATATGTTCAAGTTCAGATGAAGCAAGTATCAACATTACCTCAGAGAGATCTACAGGAACAAATCAGTCCTAATAGAAATCAGATCCAATGCACGCACCAAAGCCAAAGAACTTCAAGTTTTTTTTCTCTAATTGGTACAATTTCATATGTAGAGAAACTCATGCAGTCATCACTGCTAACAGCTAAAGAAACACAAAGCTCAACAGAGCCTCGTCATTGACTGTTTCATTGAATTTGCTGACAGTAAGAAAATAATAATTATTTTTGAGCCATTCCCTTTAAAGCGGATTCATATTGAAGGTCTAGTTACTAGTTTTTGTTGTTGATAGGGGTTTATATTTCTGCACATGTTGGATCTCACTAGTCTGGTTGAATTGCTATTGAATTTCAGTGGATTTAAGTAAATCATGTACAGTTGATCTGCTGTTATACTCACTGAATGCTGTTTTTTTCTGGTTGCAAAATCAGCCAAAACATCTACAACATGGTAGACTGCGGAAAGGCCTGACTTACTGTGGATGAGACCTACACAACTGCACCACTTGTTGTGAAATGGCATCTGCTGGATGAATATATTATTAGTTGGTAATGACATTAGGGTGGTGAGACAGAGAAAGTAGCTAACATGAAACCAACATCAAACTCAGTAATAAAGTCAAAAGAAATGGAACTTTAGTCTGATTATCAAGTAATTCATGGATCTTAAACCATCTTGAAGTTTCCTGAGAGCATCAGCACAAAATTTACCACTTAAATTAACATGCAGTTCAACTCATTTTTTCTATTTTAACTGTATTACTGATAAATGCTTCAGTAATAAATAGGCAATTTCCATAAATAACACTTTTTTATTCTGTTGGAAAAAGTGCGCTCTTAATAAGAAATTCTTTTTAATAAGAAATGAGTCCTCCTGAAATGTGACTTGTGAAATGTTGGGGTGTGTCTGAAATATGGACAGTATGCTATTTTTGCCATGTATTTCTATTTTCCTGTATCTCCCTCATCTTTGATCATGTATGAAATCAGGCAATTATTCATGCATGAGGGTGATTAATCACAGATTCACTTTAGTAAAGATACTGCTGCGCTGTTCTTGCCATCACCATCGCAGCATGACCACACAAGATCATAAACTTCACTCACTTTAACTTGAAGATCAGAGAAAGAAAACAAAGTTTTGATGCCAACTCCTGCAAAACAAAACAGAAGAACAAAGTTAAACCCTCGGTGGCGCTGAAATCAGGCAGCAGCTGCTACTTGTCGTCTGTTTTCTTATTCATATTCTTAATTATAGGAATAACGAGAAATTAAAGCCAAGCCAAGTGCTTTATATGTTGTATCTGCCATTTCTGATCACAAAAGAGTGATAAAAGTCCCACAAAGTCTCTAGCTTTATGATTTTTTCCACAGTTACTGCAATTCCATCAGTGTGTCTGTTCCTGCAAAGTTTGTTTCCTGCTACTTTGCAAGTGCTTCATGTTTAAAGTTTGCAGTCATGTTGGCAAATTTAGTTTTAGATCACAAATGCTGTGCAAAATGTAAAGCAGTGCATAAAGTATAAAATACTATTAAGAGCTAGTTTACAAAGTGCTTTACAGACAGGTGTAAAAAGAGGACATTCAATAGGACAATATTACAACAGTTTGACAAAACAGTGAGGAAAAGAGATCAAAAAACTAAAAAGTGGAGCAGTAGACTTAAACACAGTAATAGATCAAAATACAAAACTCAGAATTTTAGTATAAATACATTGATAGAAAACCAATTAATACAAATAATATACATGTACCAAAAATGCAATTGCACATTAAAGGAAGAAGAAAAAAAGGATATCAGTGATTAAAGAAACCTAAATAAAAAGAATAAACTGAAAAAAAAAACAGCAAAACAAAAAGTAAACCCATAAAAAACAAAGGTTGTGGTGGCTCAGTGGTGACTGCACTAAGGCTATGGAAAAAAGAGAATTTCCCCTCATGGGATCAATAAAGAATATCAACGAGAGTAAAAGAGGTTAAATTAAAGAGATAGTGTTACGTAAAAGCAAACTGAGAAAATAGGTTTGATTCTGCAGCCTTTTCTGCTCAGGTAGGTCTTTCCAAAGCTGAGGAACCCTCATGGCAAAAGCTCATTCACCCTTAGATGCAAGCTTTGACTCTAGATCAATCAATAGATCCTCACCTGAAGATCCAAGGCTGCTTGTGGGGCCGACGTTTTTGTTCTACAGCTTATGGCCAGAGCCTGAAAAAGCAAAAATGTGAGCAATGAAATCCTAAAATCACTTCTCGAATAAACGGGGCGGCGGTGAGCCAGCAATGGCAGTAATATGATGTTGTCTGTTAGAACCTATAAGAAGCCAAACTGCTGCTTTATGAGCTGGTTGGAGGCAACAGAACGACTTGGTACCAAAAAGAAAGGAGTTAAAGTAGTCAGGTCTAGAGAAAGTTAGTGAAAAGGAATGATTTGAGTTGCTGAAGCTGGTTCTTATTTGAATGAAACTGGACATCTTTATAGGGCCACATGGAGTTCCTTTCAATTCCCCAGCCACATAAAGTGCATGAGTCATCCCTGCTGGGAAGAATAGGTCTGCATGTACAAACATGAGATCACCTGCTGATTCCGCATTGAAAATTCTGAAACTGCAGTAGTACTTTTTTTGCTTTTCATTGTCACCAAAGGACCCAGTGAGCGCTTACTCATGGAATGGATGCAGATAGATGACAACACGAGGCCCTCGTCATCATATGAATAAGTTTATGATTGCAAAGCAACATGTTTGCAGGTCTCCTCGGTGCTCCTCGTCATAAAATTTCGTAGCACTGCCTCCGAAAACAGTCTCAGTCCGGAGCCCTGGTGATGCAAAATCATCCATCCAAGAGAAACAGTTCCTCCTGAGATGATTCTGTGGTATAAACTGAATACCACCGTAGACAAAGAGCGCGGTGATATGTGTGTGTATTAATGGAGTGGAAGGAGTGGGAGATAGGGGGGTATAAGGAATGGGTGACGGGAGAGATAAGCATCGGTCCTCGGAAGCAGCTCCGGCTCATAGTCATTCATCACTTGCAGACACATGACATAAAACCACACTGTAATCTACAATATGTGCTGCATAATGAGGGTGTAGAGGTAAAAAAAAAAATCAAGGTCAGATATATGCTAACATGATAAAACCTTAAAGCTCTAGTCAACTCAAAATGGAAAAATTACAAGATAACAAGAGACGGTATTGGTAGAAAGAATGGAAGGCAGCCACTGGTTGCGTTTTATCAAATCAGAAGCCAGTTCTTGATCCGCTTATTCAACATATGGTGGGGAATGAAATGTTGTTTTGTATGTAAATAATAATTAACCTTCTTCTAATCACTTTAAGAACACAAGAGGCCGTGTTGATTTTGATTTAGGGTCCAATCAGCAGACACAATGGCACTAACACACTAGAAACCATCATAATTAGCCATCAAAGCTAAACTGGGATATTCTGCTGCGCTGAAGGGTTGCAGAGCTTCTACCACATACTGCATCGCTGCTCTGTGACATTCATTAACCCTGTCAGGACTCATTTTTTTCTGTGGTTGTGAGGGAAAATGCATTTGCTTCTCCCTAGGGGGTCGTGCAGTATCTGCATAAAAACAAAGAAAAAGACAAACCACAAAAGCACAAATGTATTGCGTGCAGATATTAAATCCTACAGTTGTTCCACTGACTGTGGAACATATATTTTTAAAATGTTTCATTTATCTTAGAAGCAAGAGACACTAAATAATCATACATAATGTGATATCATGGAGTTGCGTGTATGTAAAATTCCACTTCAGCCACATTTTGTGTACCATGCCTGTGCTTTTTAAGCTTTTCCTATGTCATTTTAATGCTGAACAACGGTAAAAGTTCCAGTTAAAGTCAGAGAGAGAAGCAAAAATGTGTGGTAAAAACACATTTCAAACGCATTCTCATCTTTGTATCGTAGTTTTGCATTTCTTCGTAGTTGTTTTGCATCTTTTTGTGGCTGCCTTGCTGCTCTTTGGAGCCATTTTGCATGTTTTTGGTATTTTGTCTCTCCTTGAGTTAAATTGACATGTCTTTGTAAAAGTTTTTTTTCTCTTTGTGTTAAACTTTCAAACTTTCTGTTGTCATTTTGCATTTTGTTGTAACCATTTTGTACCTTTTTCTGATTATTTTGGAGAGCTTTGTTATCATTTGTCCTCTTGTCGTAGTTTTTATGATCTCTTTGTATTAAATTTAGATCTTTTTGTAGGCATTTCACAGGGTTTTTTTTTCTTTTTATAACTGTATTCTATCTCTTGGGGTTCTTTTACAACTCTTTGTAAAAATTTTTTAAAATCTTTTTGTGGTCAATATGTTTCTCTTTGGGATCATTTTGCATCCATTTTCTCACATATTCTTATTAATAGGACTAATATTTAATTAAAACCAAGTCAAGTGCTTTATAGATGTTATATCTGTCGTTTCTGATCATGAAATAGTGAAAAAATGGAGCTCCCTGGCACCTGTGGTGTAGTTTGTACATTGATTTAAGAGGAAAAATCTTAAAGTTAAAGCCACTGCAGTCCTTTATATTTCATCCTTGCTGTTAATTTACAAGTTTTTCATGGTTAAAGCTGTGCTGGCAAACTTAGTTTCACCCACAAACATTGGGAAACATGGAATACAGTACATACACTATTCATAATGATACCAATAATACCTTTATTTATGCAGGGCAATATTACTACAGACAGCCAGTCAATCCGACAGTAGTTTGACATGATATCCACACACTATTAGAGTGGAACATTTGATGATGGAGCATATAGCTTAACATATTCTACCATCTTGGAATTGGATTCAAATTGGGACCAAGAATCATTTGTCGTCTGCTGTTGTGATCCATGAAATTATGCCTTAAATTCAGTGAGTTCTTCTTGTGTGAATGTGTTATTAACTGTGTCTAATGTCACCAACTCCAGGAAATATCATCAACTTTTTATGCCCTCCCTGCTCTGATATTTCCATCAGTTCTTTTCTGCTTCAAACACTGTGTAGATGGGAAAGTTCTCTGTGCTCTTCCCGGGGCGCCGCCTTTGATGTGTGATTGACAGGGTCATTAATTAGCTAGTTAGTGTTAAGTCGTGCATGGAATATTACAGGAGACACCTGTCCATTTGACTGAGAGGTTTTCCCATTTTAAAAAAAAAGTGCAAGAAGCTTATTCCAAGTGTCATTTCTCACCCGTATTCATGCCCTGTCAGCACGCTTTGGTAAACAAACTCTCCATCCGGGCTGCAGTAGCTCCATCAGCTTCTCTAGACTGTTTACATGACTGCCGTCTGCGTGATGTATTGAGGTTGTTTACAATATTTACGTGGTCTTACTTTAATTTCACTTGCATATAACAGAGGCACCCCTAGAATCCTGGAGTTTAATCACAAGTGCCAGAACAACCGGAGCGAGGCTTGCACTTATATGCTGATATGGTAAGAAATATCATTCAAGATCATCTGTCTTTTAGGATTCATATATTTAAAGGTGGAACAAGTATGCAGAGCTTTTATTTTCCCTTCTCCCCGAAGTTACCCAAGGATGGGGGATCTGTTATTATAACTAAAAATCCATTTTGAGAAGGTGGCCAAGTGTGGCGCACTTTGTTTTCAAATGACTAAAATGGAAAGTTGTGCTACAGCTGAAATGGATGCAGGATTGTTCTGAACCATCAGTACAGTCTCTGTTATAAAAGATTTGGTAGAGCTGCAGTCGGGGATTTTTAAAGTAAGTGCAAAAGCATTAATCTGTGAGGATTCATTATCACAAGGCTTTTATTCACTTTGTAACTTAGCATGTTGATTACACTAAAGTCAAAAACAATGCAATATTGTCCTCTGTAGTGTAATTTATGTAGAAAGTAGGTGAAAAAGGAAACACTTGCAGATGATCTGACATACTGTGCATTCACTCAGTCACGCATTTAGAAAATCTGATTCTTTTGTCAAATCCCTTCCCCAATAAAACTAAACTTTTTGGCAATAAAATCTTGTGGCTTATTTAATTCACTTGCTGTTTTCAGTCTACATATGTTTTGTGTATCTTGTGGGAGTCCTACCAGAGTAGAAGTGACTGGAGCTGTTGGTACCAGCTGTCTAGCCCTTGTACAACCAAAGCAGAACCACAATAACCCCAACCCTTACCCTACCGCTAAACCTGGCCCTCAAACCTTACCCTTTATCCTGACCCCTATTCCTACATGTATATCTTTGACCCAGAGCAGATTTTGTGAGTTTTCAATGGCACTGATGATGTTGCCATTAAAAAATCACCTTCGTCTCACGTCCAAGCTTTTATTTGATGACTCGCGTGCGTTATGTCACTCCACCAGGAAGCGTTTTATCATGTCTCGATCACATCGGCCATTTATCGTGCTTTAGAAATGTGTATTTGACCATGTTTGTGTGATTAAGGCATTAGGGCAAATTGTTTCATCTACCAAACAGGATGCTGCTTCTGCTATGACTTGGGCATGTATGGCTGCTATTAGGACAGCCTTACTGGTGTTTATGGATGGTTTCACTGCTGATGAACCAGCAGGATGAAGACAGAAGGATACTGTAGCATTTTGTGAGCTCACATTCAGCCAAATGCATCAAAACTCATTGGATAGCTTTACAAGATTCAGCAGTACCCCACACCAAGCAAGAGCTGAAAGAAGATACCTAGTCTCTGTTGATATTGTTGGTTCCAAACTTTGACAAATCAAAGGATTTTAGACAAAATCACACAGTCTGGATGTAAAGATACAAAATGGACTAAGTCTGGCCCAAAATACAACTCTGAGAGAACTTACAGGCCTGGATGTGTTTAGATCCTGTGTCATATTTGCTTTGATCTGGCAGATCTTTTTAGCACTCGTCCCTTCAGAGAGTGTGTGTGTGTGGTTGTGTATTTAATGGTGTGGGTACAGGTAGGGTCCTGTGATTGGTCTATTTGAAGGGACTGCTGCCTCTGGATTGAACCGGTAGATGACAGCAGCCTTTTTCAAATCTCTCTCTCCTCCACCTCTCTGGAAATTTGGTTCAGTGGCTCAGATCGGCTTGTATTATCTTGTAGCTCTGTCAGATTGTTATTTGTACATAGAACGCCATAAATATGGAGCACTTAGAAATTCAGTCAGAGTGGGAAGCCCTCTTTGTTTGCATTCTTTCTCATGTTTCGGTTCAGAAACTCAGGCTAGAGATCTGTCATTTTCTTCATCTCTTCTTTGTTGTTGTTGTTCAGGAAGTTTAGGGTTGATAGAGAACACTCTTTGTTGTTTGTTGTTTTGGGTGTTGCTCGGCTCTCAAGTAGAATAAACTGCTACCTGAACTTCGGATCACACTGAGCGGCTGGTCTTTCTTGTCAGTGAGAATACTGGGGAGTCACACAGCATGCTGCATCCAGGTTCCCCCTCGAAATAGATGTTACCAGGACACAACAGATGGATTAGAGAGCAGACCTACAGAGACAGGAGCAGAGGTCTGAGGGGTCACTATACTTATTTTATAGTGTGCTGTTGTTGCTGTGTGTGTGCAGAGTGTGAGTGTGAAGCTGATGTGACAGGAATCTTCAGACAGGAGTCAGACAGCATGTCTTTATGTGCTGCGTGATGTTCAGCTGCAATTTCTGAAACTACAACAAGATGCAAAATGCCTTTTAAGAAATGCTAAATAGCTAGACTTAATGCACTGAGATCAAAAATATTACAAAGCAATAAGAAATGAACACAGAGACACAAAATGACCACAAAGAGCTGCAAAAAAATCTAAATACAGAGAGATCTGAAGCTAATAAAAAACTGTAAATGAAAAATACTCATACATAAATGGGCACAAAATGACCACAAAGGCACAAAAATTAACCACAAAGAGATGAAAATAATTACAAAGAGTTGAAAAACAAACCAAAGATGTAAAACAGCTAAAACAAAATGCAAAGTAACTACCAAAAGATCCAAAGTCAGGACAAAGAGATGAAATAAACTACAGAGAGATGCCAAGTTAACACGAGGAGCAACAAATTGATTAGAAAGAGACAAAATTAAGATCCAAAGTTAACACAAAGACAAGACAAAAACTACCAAGAGATGCCAAGTTACCACAAGGAGCAACAAAATCATCAGAAAGAGACAAACCATGACCACAATGGGACACAAAATACCACAAAAAATGTCCAAAATGACTGCAGGGAGCAAAGATAACCATAAGAAAATACAACATGATGACAAAAAGAGGCAAAACACAACAAAATACAAAACAAACACAGAAAGATTAAAAGTTAATGCAAAGAGATGAAAAAGTGCTATAAGGAGATGTCAGGTGAACACAAAGAGACATAAAAAGATCACAAATATATGGAAAACTGCAACAACGAAGTGCAAAATGACTGCAGAAAGATCCAAAGTTAATAGAAACAGAAAAAAACAATACAAAACGATGCCAAATTAACACAAAGAGCAACAAAATTATCATAATGAGACACAAAATACCACATATATGTGCAAAAATGGCTGAAAAACAACCACAAATGGATGCAAAACAACAAGAAAACTGATGAGAAATCAGTGATCAAAAACAACTCAATTAAGTGGAAATTACATCAAATGATTCAAAATGAATAGTGGGTATGTGAAAGAACAGTGTTTAACTTTAAAACCATGTAAACATACAAGCTCAAAACTACAAAAAAAGATCACAAAGAGGGACAGAAAATTGTTTGTTGTCATTTTGCATCTTTTTCTGTCTGGAGGAAGTCTTTTACTGTACATGCTTGTGCTCAGGGACCTTATTTGCTATAATCTCCCATAATAGCAGATCAAATGATGACTTGCCAACACCTTCAAAACCAGGTGCTGTAACTGACCACATACAGGTAGAAAGACTTCTAACAGCATTCATAAGAAAGACATACTGAACTAAACATATTGACTGTAACAACATTAATTGTACTTGTGCTGAAGCCAGTAGTACGACACGTTTGAAAGATCCAGGTCATAGAGATCTGCAGCTTGGACATCCACTCTGAAGTGCCACTCCACTTTCATTTCCCTTAAAAATTATTCTAATACTGTGTGAGGTTGTGTGCATGACTGGACTAAAGGCTCTCTGGAGGATACATTCACACAAACACACACTTGGACACACTGAAGCCTCCCCGGAGAGGCATTTTTCATGATCTCTTGTTTCAGGGAGCACTGATCCATGACAACATGGTCATGTGATGTGTAAGGATCAGTGGACCACAGCGATGTCCCTGTGACCTGAAGAAAAATGAGGATATTTGGGAAAAAAACACTATTCTCTGTGGCACCAGAGTCTCTGTATTTATCTCTAAGTTCATTTTGCTTGTGCATCATCAGAAAGTGCACAATCAGGTTAGAGTGAATAGAAAGAGAGGTACCTTATCTTATTTGTGCTGTTTCACTTCCACTGCACTGGAGAGAAGTAAATCTCTTTCTCAAACTGCAAATAGAATGGAGTATAGTTACAGCCTGCAGCAGCAGTTAGTCTAAATGCAAGCAGAGCTGGATTTAATCGTTAGATCTTGCTGCCCCTGCTCATGTGTATGTTGGTGAGTTGGGAGGGACAGTTTTTTACTTCATAACCAAACTGACAACTCAGCAAACTCGTTCCACAGCAGAGATCCATAAAACAGAATGCAGAGGTCAGGGTTAGGTTTTTACTGATACATGTTTTTTCAGGGGCTGCACAGTGGCGTAGTGGTTAGCACTTTCGCCTTGCAGCTAGAAGATCCCTGGTTCGCGTCCCGGCTTTCCCGGGATCTTTCTGCATGGAGTTTGCATGTTCTCCCTGTGCATGCGTGGGTTTTCTCCGGGTACTCCGGCTTCCTCCCACAGTCCAAAAATATGCTGAGGTTAATTGATCATTCTAAATTGCCCGTAGGTGTGAATGTGAGAGTGATTGTTTGTCTCTGTATGTAGCCCTGTGACAGACTGGTGACCTGTCTAGGGTGTCCCCTGCCTTCACCTGAGTCAGCTGGGATAGACTCCAGCCCCCCCATGACCCTAGTGAGGATTAAGCGGTGTGTAGATGATGGATGGATGTTTTTTCAGGTTTATACAGATTACTTGTAATCAGGGACCCTGAAAAGTGATATTTGAAAATGATGTACATTTCAGGTAAAAAATAAAAATATCGGTGATAAATTTATACCAAAAACTCCCACACAAAATCTGTTGAAATGCCTGTGTTTATATATGCTTCATCTGTTGAATTAAAAGACATTTCTCAACTTTTATCCTTCAGTGTTGATTGGCTGTTACTCATGTTGAGGAACCAATCAGATAGTGTTGGACAAGATAACAGGGTAACAACACATTTTGAAATTAATTTATTTTAAAAAAGAACAAAAACATAACAAAATAGCTATACTGATAATGTGAAAAATGTTGAAATGTCTGCAATACCAATCGGCCACCATTAGGTTTGTGGTTTAGCAAGACTATAATGACCATAAATATACGTTTCTCAGTCTCTGTATCAAGATGCAACCAGAAATATGCAGAAAACACATATGCAGCATTAAAAAATATGAAAATCAGATGTATTTTCTTTGACCTCCTTTTGCACTTAACAGGTTTTGAACTCTTTCAAGCAGAAAGAATGAGGTTTACGGTACACACCTTCTGGTGTATCATGCCAGGTTTTATTTAAGACTTGTCAAAACTTTTGGATCATTTGACTACATGTTTGCACTGTTATAGTTGGAAAGTCTTAATCCATGTTTTTCTTATTAAGCATTACATACAAATAATGTCAGAGTTCCCCTCATTGAAAGCGTTCTAACACATAAGATCATCAACATTCTTCCATTTAAAGTGCCAAAGATCACAAAATTGTAGGCATAAAATCAGGATTTTGCATCAGCATGGCCACTCTAAAAGGCAAATCGGAAAACTGAATACTCAGGATGTGGCATTCCAAATGTTATATATTCAAAAAAGAGGAATCTGGAGAGGTCAAGAGCAAAATAAAGAGCAGAAGGCCAAACAAACAGTTAGTCTCTGAGGAGAAGTTTCCTCTTTGATAGAAACTTAGTAAAGAACTCATTCAGCATCTGGCAGCTTCATCTGATACCAGGTTGATCCTCTACAGTCTGGAGAAGTTTGATCAGTGGCTTTGAAGTACAAGTGGGAACCAAGAAACCACTTTTTCAGAAGGGGAACAGTAACAAAACACTGAAAACAGCAAAATCTCACAAATGTTGGAGTGGAGATCAATGGGAAAGAGAACTGTGGGGTGATAAATCAAAGTCTGAATCAAATGTTCAGGTTCAGTTGTCAACAATATGTGAGAAGAAGAGCTGGAGAGAAGTACAAGAAAGGAGTGGTTGCAACAAGGTGGAGGGTTTGTTGCAGTTCGGGGCTGCCTTTCTGCCAATGGCATGGTGGAGATTGGCCAAATTGATGGAAAAATAAATCTTTCATTGCACTATTTTTTTTGAAAAACACAGTTAAAAACACAGACGAGCTCACACCTGAATATTATAGAAGTTGTGTGGGATCATTTGGACAGAGAAAAAATATAAAAGACAGCCAAAGTCTGAAGAAGAACTCTGGGAAGAGATGATGAAAGCTTTCTATAATATACCACAAGATTTACTGAAGAAAACCTCAAAACTTTCTTCTCAAGAGAGTTCAAGATATAAGACGTGCAAAAGGAGGTCAGAATAAATACTTACCCTCTTTAAACCACTTGTTTTTCATTCTATATACATATTACCTGTATATTGTGTGGACAATTGGACAAATTTGTGTAACACTAAGTCTTTGGGGACTGATTTCTGTGTGCAAGCAAGAAGTAAGTCCCACTAAATCGATGCCACAGTAATAACTCTGCACTTGTAATTGACATTGGGACCAAAATCAATCGTCAACAAGCAAAGCGGCGCACCTTGATCATGTAAACAGATCTCCAGACCTGCCAAAAGCTCACCTAGGTTAAGTGGCCAAGGCTCCGCTGTGAGCCAGTGTTTTGGATTACACATCTAATCCACTTTCTACACAGTGTCTAGGAGAAACAGAGGTATAGATTCATTAAAAAGAGTGTGTGGATGAGTCAGAGGAATCACTCTGGCCTCATAAAGTGAGTGATGGTGTGTCAGTATGACCCTATTTTTTGATGAGTGAGTGAGAACCAGTTTTTCTCAGTAATGTGAGGAAAGAAAACAACATAACTAGAGCAGCTGTGATACCACACTCGGTACGGATAGTTTTTTTTTCAACGAGAAACAAGGACCAGAAAGAGAACAAGAACTCCTAATACCAAATTTGGCTTTTTTCACTTCTATATGAGGTTGAAATGCATAAACTTGGACACCTAGGAAGAGGAGGAAACTGGGAAGAATTTTGAAATAAAAATCTGTGTCCTCATTCCAGGTTGAAGTGAGAGCTAAAAAAGTCCAGCAGAAATGTATATTTTTACTTTTACCTAAGCAATACTTTAATTTCTATTCACAGTCATGACTCTGGACTATGGCAGTGAATGCATAGTCCCAACAGTGAAGATGTTTTTGAACCTATTTTTAAACGTTCAGCTGCAGCTCTACCAAATTTCATACAACTGGAAAGAAGCAGGACAATGCTGGAAAGAATTAATCATGAAATTTTCCAAAATATAAAGAAAAGGAAAGCTAAAAATAATTGGTCTTGAATTCTAACAGTTTTAATTTATTGGAGTGGATATACAGGTTAATGCATTTTCTTGATTTTGAGTGTCAAATTTGCATATCCTCTGGTACAATGCAATACAATTTTCAAAGCAAACTTTATCTGTTAAAACTTCCACAAAGACTGATGCATTCTGTGCCCTCTGTAAGTAAAGAGCTTCTTCATCAACTGCTGCACGTGCCACCATGCAACAACTGTCGCACTAATCCAACAGCGCTGCCAACCTTGCACACTAAAGCCTTTTTCTAATTAGATCCCTGTGATCAGATTTAAGAATGTTGGTCCTTGGCCTGATGTGTTGGTGGAAGCGATGGCAGCCATTCACACTGCGTAAACACTTCACATCAGCTCCCAGACGGCGTGCATGCATTAGAATAAATCAAAGGGTAGGTGTAGCGTTAAGTGTTCTGTTTAAGTGTTTCATGGAGCAGATGCATAAAGAGGGCACATAAAGAATGATCATCATTTTATCCCCAGACTGAGGCTGCAGCTCTTGTGTTGCTCTTTTCTAGAACAAGGCAATACAAAAGCTTTACATAAGTTATTAAGTCAAGATACGAAAAGAACATGAGGGAGTGTGAAAAGGCATTGTACAGAATATGACTCAGTGTAACAAAAGTCAGCATCAACATCTTTCATTACTGAGACTTGTTTTGCTTTCTTTAGAAACTCTGGTATGATTTTGGCTTTGGATGGCTGTCATGCTGCAATATTTCTCTTCTACAAAGCTTCTGCAGACTGAAAGTACATCCACAGACACTCTTCATACTGTCTGCCACCTCCCCAACACTGTTTGCACTCAAATCATCACAGTTCAACCTTCGTATTCACTGTCAGGGCAATGCTTTAACCCTCCTGTTGTCCTCATTTATGGGAACCAAAAAATATTGTTTCCTTGTCTGAAAAAAATCCAAAAATTCTGCAAAAAAATTCCTCAAATTTCTGAAAATTTGCAAAACCTTCAGGAAGAAAATTCCAATAATTGATTAAAAGTTTCCCTTGAAAGTTTTATTTTTAAAAAGAATCCCCTAAATTTGGCAAGAAAATTCTTGTACATATTTTCAAAAAATGAGTAAAAATCTTCCAAAAAAATCCTAAAAATATCTAAAGTGATTCCATATATATCAGTAAAACTTGTAATATTTTCTTTAACAACATTCACAAAAAAATGGTTGATTTATTTGTGAATGTTCTTAAGAAACATTTTTAACATTTCTTTTTTTCCACCAAAAAATGTTCAAAGATTTCCCCAAAATGTTGAAAATGTGGACATCAGAAGTTTCACTGTGAAAATATTTTTTTTTCCCACATTCTCAAACTTTAAAACGGGTCAGTTTTGACCTGCAGGACGACACGAGGGTTAACTGTGGTGGTCCAGTCCAGATTCACACCAAACATGCTAACCAAATTATTTTCTTTTGGTCTCATCTGACCAAACAAATGTTCTCCTTCTGTTTTTCAAAGATAGATTATCCAAATAGCAATTTGCAGTGTTATTTTAGGAGGAGCCACTGTTGCACTGCTTTTACTGTGGCTCCTTCAATACCCCCTTAATAATTGTGGTTTGACTATTTTTAGATGTCAGGGAGCTGCAGACATCCCCTCACTAAACAAGTGTACATATTCACAAACACTCCCAAATCCACTGAAATACTAATGACTTGAGTTAATTAAATTCAGTGGGGTGTTTAATGTTTGTTTTGATCTACTGACAATGGATCCTATTTAGTTGAATTACTTTTCATTAGTTGTTTTATTGACAATGTTTCTCATCGCTCTCTTTCTGAGGTTATTTGGTAAATGGTCTGCACTTATATATGGCTTTTTTTTTTTTTTTTTACTTTAATGGTAGCACTTTACAATGTGTTGCTCATTCACACACCAAATGGCAACAGAGCTGGTGGGAGTAACTTTGGAGGGTTGACCTGCTAACACTGGGGTTAGTGGACAACCACAGCTGTCTGAAGGATGAGCCTGTCAGGGAGACACATCCCTGATAGTGTTAACAAGGCTTGACTGGTGGTTTCAATCAGCCTCATTGGAGCAAACCAAGTGGACTGAGCAGAAGGGGAGGGTTGGGAAGTAATTGTTCTGTTTGGTTTATTAATCATATCTTTTAAGTAGGACACTACTAAATTAGTATTCATATAGGCTTTCAGACAGGCGTGTAAAGATAATTTTGTATCTTTGTACATAATGTATATAGTAACCATAGTCTTTGTAGTAGACTCCACCCCTTCCTGTGTGGTGATGGTAGAGGATGGTGCACTTTTATACTGGGTGGATGTCAGTGTGTTTGTCTTTACTTGTTCTGGTTGTGGGGAACCTTTGCAACTCAATGCAAGTACCTGAGTATCTGTTTTAAAAGTGAAAATGAAGGAAAAGACGGAGCTCTGCATCAACGTTTGGATGCTGTCTTCAGTTCTGTTGGTTGTATGTCTCAGTTGCTGCTGCATTATCACTCAAGTAAGGGGCAAATATCATTAAAACCTCACAGTGACCAGTTTACTTGTTTCCTTTTCCGTCTTTGTGAAGTCACAGAATCAGATTTTTTGGGTCTTCTAGTCTCAAGCTCTTTCCACCTTGAGATTTCCTAAACTGGGGCAACACCATATCTCGTACCATGTTTAGAGACCTACAGAGAGTGGATCATCAATCCAGAAGCTGCCTTGCCATGGCTAGAATGGGTGTTAAATTTGTTGTGCTTTATTTTTGCTTCAAATTTGGTAGAAGTGCAAGAATTTTTAGAACAGGCTCAATAAAATCTGTGTCTAGTGTCTTATTTGCAGTTTGATTAGGTTGAAGAAAAAATTCCACCTTTCTTGGAGTTGTTTAAAACTCGTTCTGGTCTGGTGATGGGCACTTCTCCCAGTTTCCTCTGGTCCATAGAGTCCAAACATGTTTACCTTACTGGTGTGGAGCTGCTACTGACTGAGTTTTAAAGGATGTTTTTTTTAAGTTTAAAAAAAAATGCCCCAAAGCTTAAGGGATTAAAAGAACTGAGAGTTAGTGCAGACCTCTAGTTTGCTGATGGTTTGTTCCAGATATGTGGAGCGCATCCTGCCAGGTCTAAATCGTTAACAACACAGCACAAATTTTGACCCTAAAATATTCAGTGATTTGCAAACTAGCCGTTGAATGTTTGTCAGTTCATTGACGCAAACGCTGGAAGCAGTGCATAGACGTGGGGACTGGAGTGATGTCATCTACTTGATATGATTCCACTGGGGTTTTTTTTTTTTTTTTTTTTTTGGAGCATGAAGCAGTTTTACTTTGGCTATGAAGTTGGGTGGTTGATCCCTGAAAGACAGCTGCTCCCTTCAAGCACAGATTGCATGCTGTTGTCAGTGAGTGAGCCACTGAGCCGCAAAATAAAATGAGAGTGATTAGCAGTGAGAACTAATTGCAAGAGAGTAGACATTAGTGAGATGTGAGCGGATATGGCTTAAAAACGTCATTTGGAGTCCGTTTCTGCAACATTTTGAAGCTGACCCACATGTCACAGTAAACTATAGGACACCCAATGTATTAAAGTTCACTTAGACCTACTGTAAGTTCAGTTCCTGTGAGAACAAGTGTGACACTGTCCACATAATGTGATTTCACTGGGATTTGTCTGGAGTATCGACAACACTGTTTGGGTAAACCATCCAGCAAATACCTGGAACATGTGAGAATCATACAAGGTTTTAGCTGTTCAATTCCATCTCCTGAATATAATTACAACTGGGCTGAGATTCAAGGGCTCCATGTGTTTGTCTGGCATAACAATAGTGACAAACAAGAACAGGCAGCAGCTGAACAAACTCCACTTACTGAATGGACGATTTCTCATTGTATTTCTTTTTCATTTGATACCAAACTGCTTTTTCTCAGGTCAACAGTGTGCTTTCAACATTTTTTCCTTTGCTTTTTCCTCCAGGTGTTTGTGCTGAGGGCTGACAGAAAGGAACTGAAGACGGGACGAGTAGATCATCCGGATTCCTTAGCAGTCAAACTTGACATCATAGAACCAGATGAAAGACGTTTTACTTCAAATGCAAAACTTTTAAGGGACCCTCTGCGTTCAGTGACTCCCTCCACTAACATAATGTTCTACAGTGACTTTCCCACTTCAGAAAACGAAGGATATTAAAAGCTTTCCTTGTCGTTATCTTGGAACACATTGGAATTAAAACATTTTCTCCAATGCTTACCTGCAAGGCAAATCCAGTGCTGGATGTATGTCTGATCTCGCTCAAGGAATAAGCAAAAACTTTGGGCTTTTAACTACCTTTTTTCTTTTTCTTTTTTCTAAACGCTACACATCCTGATGATCACAAGGGAATATGTCACTATATTCCTGGTGGGCTCCTGTTTACTGTTGGACTACAGCTCCCAAATGCCCCAGCAGACTTTGCTCCAGAGCAGGACTAACAGGGGTACAGTGACGTCACCCCGGGGAGTGACAGGAAGTCAGAATGTGAAGGCGTCTTTTGGAGAACTGAAATCCTTCGATGGCCGGACGAGGCTGAGGAGACACGGCAAGTCGAGGGTCCAGCGTATTAAAAGAGGCTGGGTGTGGAACCAGTTCTTTGTGCTGGAGGAGTACATGGGATCTGAACCACAGTATGTTGGAAAGGTAAGTAAATAGCCGCCTAATCATCTAATCTTTTAGTATGAAATGTCTTTCACCCAGCTTTTAGTTTTTCTTTCTATTAATGGTAAATCATGAAACCTGCCCATTTTGGGTACCTAAAATTAAGCAATGACAATGAATTTTTCAATGTAATCAAATGGGTCAGTTGTTTTTTCTCCCGTCTTGAAGGAGCAGTACTATACTTGAGGTTGGAGATGAGATATGCTACATATAAACTGCTAAAAATCACTTGGTTGAAGTTAAAACTAGCACTCTAGCAAAGTTAGAGGACCTTCGTCATCACAGTTACAATAGTAAAGACAGAGATATAAATATAATATATAAATAGAACAGCCACGACAAAATGAAACAACAGCGACTGACAGTTTGAAAACGCAAATAAAAAGCAGTCGTCTGTGTAGAAGTTCAATGTTTCAGTTGGTTAAATTTCAATTACTACAACCACTGGAGGATGCTCTTATTTGAACATCAGCATAAAACTGTTTGAAGGCCTTTGCTGAAACAGCTGATGCTGTCACAAGACTGCTAGAAGTTGGGTCATAATAAAATGTGACTATAAACTGATTTCTGATGCATGACATTTTAAGAAACAGAACTTTTTAGTAGTCCCAAATAAGACAGGTCCAGTTGGATTTTTTTAAAAATGACTTTGATGGAGGTCCACATCAATCCACTAGTGGCACTGTGCATCAATGGTTTAAAATACACTTTGATGCAAAGACAATTATGTTTTGTACTACAAGCTTTCTGAAAAATTATGTTTACATATGCAAATGCGGACAGATCTAATTAAATATGCACACATTTGCATAAACACCCAAAGCAGTTTTGTGGTTCAAAACGTTTGTTGTATGAAAATCTTTAGGATATTGTCAGGAGACAAAAAATGTCATTTTTTTACCCATGTTTTTAGGATTAAATTGTTCCATAAATCACGCTGTGTATGAAAAGTGAATAACATCTTCTGTAAAACTGTTCAGACTATAGATAGCAGTAAAACTGTCAGGTGCGGTGCATTTATGTGATGCTGAAGTGTTTATTTCTAGCTCAGTGTAGGAAAAAATGATTTTATAAAATTCAATGCATTTTTATTGGATAAACTATTTATAGCTAAAAAAAACTCATAATACCAAATACCAGATAATAAGCTTCCCGTGGATGAGGAACATGTAAACTAGTGTTTTGTCTACTAACCTCATTACAGTCAAAATAAACACAGGAGGCAGAAGCCAAGCGATACGTATCCCTACTTTCTCACAGAGTTTACCCCTCTAAAAATTGATTCTTTCATTTATGGATTCAACTTGTGCTCATATAGACTAATGTATTTGTCAATGAACTTTTCTTAAATCCACATTTCATCATGGGTGTATCAGACGTTCTGGGTCTTGTTACTGCTCTTATTTTTTAGTCAGAAAAACCGGGCAGCGATGGCAGCAGTTTTCCCTTGCAGCTCTGCTTTCAAACCTTTTTAACCTTCTTTCTGTGCTCAGCAATGAGTTTTTGAGGGATGTTTGGGTCAAACTAAGAGGAAGAGTTGTGCAGCCTCTCGCTCCTCTTTGTTGTCTTGAGTCTGCTCTCTGCAGACTCCTGCCTGCTGGATCGATGGCTGCAATGCTCGGTAATTGAAGACAACATCCAAAGGGGAGGAAGTGCAGCTGATAAAATAATGACCAGCAGGGATTCGCACTAAGGGCCAGCTCCAGACAACATGGAACATCCACAATTACTTTAACATTTCACTATAAATGGGTATGGAGCGAGCATGGCCCTTCCCTTCGATATTCTTTGTGAGGCCACGAAGGAAAACCTCAATAATTACACTGATGTGTTCTGGAAAGGTGCAAAGACTCTGCCTTTAACTGCTCTGTAGCTGGATGGTTTAAGATGATATTATTACCAGCATATCTTCCATTTCCTTGCAAATATTCCAATGTCTAGCTCCATTTGGTTGTAACAAAAACAGGGCAGCGAGCGCCACTGTGGTTCAAGCAGAAGCTAAGGAGACTGCAGGCGGGCTCCTTATTACTCTGCATAATATCGTATAGTTGTCCATTTGACAGCAGCGTTATGCATGCTTAGGTAGGAGCTGGTAAACAGAGTGCTGGGACAAGAGGGGTGGCATAAATCTAAAAGTTCTGGCTTCCTGTTCCAGTGATGAAATACTGATGGGACAGTTGTGCAGAAATTTGTAACCCTGGTCTGGAAACTGATAAAGCATCAAAGATCTGCTTTTGGGTGACTAAACTAGATAAAATGAGCTGCAAACATCTGCACAGTGTTGGGCATGAAGGTGATATTTGTAAGAATTCTGAGACATTTTTCTCAGCTCTCTGTTTTCCAATCATCTCCCCACAGAGGGCTCAGTTGTGAGACGCACTTTCACATGCTAACTCCAAATGACATTGCTGAGAGTATTAAGAGGAGTTCAGGATTTGGCTGCGGATGTGATCGGTTTGGCCGACCGCTTGCCAGCAGCTTCCCCACCAGCCAGTAGACTGGAAACAGCTTTTTCTCTGCTGGAGGCGTCCAGCTGGCAGGCAGAAAGAGAGAGAGAGAGTGAGGGTCAGAGGCAAAGAAATCAAATAACCTGGATTTGACGTGGAAAACGCATGTCGGCATCAGATGTGGGACAGAAAACAAAGAGAGGCATAAGCTGATTGTGTGGTCTGTAGAAACCTGGGCCACGTTCTTCATATGTGGATAACAGAGTTAGAATGATGTGATGTGATTGTTGATAATTCAATACAAACCATTACCAGTCCTTCAAATGTGGCTTAAAATTCAGCTCAAACCTGCCACAGTAGAAGTTTATTTGGTTAGTTGGATCCTGACGTGGATCAAGCCTTTACAAGGTGAATCACCAACATGAAGGACATTCCAGTGACGCCTTTAAAAAAGCACAAACACAGAAATGTTTCAGTTTTGGATAAAAACATGTACGTTATGGACAAATTATTTAATCAATTTGGGTTAATTCTAGCAAATTACTTTCACAATAAAGAGATAAACACATTTACATACAACAGATCAGCTAAAAATCAATTCTTTTCTATCTGTTAGCAAAATAGATTAGGATTTTATGCACTTAGTTGTTGAAAATAGAACCAGACAACATGCCATGTGATGCAGATTTGTTCCTTTAACCCTGAAATATATGAAAAAGGTGTCTTGTATCATTACTTCTCATTGTATGCAGCAAATCATTTCAGTCATACATGAGTCTGTTTTTGTACTGTTCAGCTGCAGTAAAGGAATTCATTTTACTTTATTCATTCGACAAATATAATGCACACAATATAAAATATTATAGATGTATTCTGCCAGCTGCAGCTGAAAGCTCATTTACATCCACAGTCCCTGTTGCAGAGGTAAAATACAGTAGTAAGCTGTGGGTAATTAAAACTATACGCTTTGAGAAAAAATGAATTAAGTATATTTAAATCCTTTAAAAAAAAAAAAAAAACAACTAAAACTGAGAATCCCAAATCAAAACAAACAGGGAAGAGTTTGCAGCTAGTTAGTAAATTCTCAGGTATTTTATCATTAAAAGCTGAATATTCATTGCAGGCAGTTCAAGGTTAACAAATGAAACTGCTCAAGAGGTGCACAGATCAGAATGACTGTAACTTCCAAACATAATGTTAGTCTGGATTTATAAATGGGCACATTAAAGAGGAGTGTGGACATTTATCCTAGTTTGACCAAATGTTTAGTTAAGAAAACATATTGTTGTCATGGTTCTGTCCCAATAAATCAACATGAGCATAAGGAGCAATGTTATTTGGAAACTACAGAAGCCACAGAAGTTTTCTCTGAACAAAACATTTTTGCTGTTCTTGCATCATTTCCTATTCAAAAAGCTCTGTTCACTTCATGTCCAACGCATGCATGCAATGAAAATGCTGAGCTGCTTTAGACCTTTCATAAAGCAAAATGATCAACACAAACAAATATCAGAGCCAATAAAAAGTATAGATCCCAAGGTTTAAATACATGAGTTGTTGATTTTTTCAACGTATTTAGACAAACAAGTAACTAATCCATTTTCAAAAAACCTCTGAAAATAAAGGCAACATTTATCACACTCTCAAATCCATAAAATTTGAATGTAAGCTTCGAGATTAGGTGCCAGTAATTAGATCATTCTTAGGGAGCCACATGTGGAACCTTTCTTATTTAAACCTCTGACATCTTGGATGTGTGGTGTCATCATGCCAAGATTGAAAGACCTCTCTAAAGCCTTTACAGGAAAGCAGACCCCATGCCTCCAGTGTACCAGCCAAGCATAGTGGTGTAAATGTTCTGGTCTGGGGTTGTTTCTCTACTTCAGGGACTGAGCATCTTGTAGTCAATTTTTTTCAAACTAGAAATTCTGCATCTTATCTAAGAGTGCTTGAAGATAATGTGAGGCAATTTGTCCAGAAAGTTCAACCAGAAGTGGACCTTCTAACAGGATAATGATCCCAAGTAAATTAACAAATTCACAGAGGAACGGCTCAGAATGAACAAATGGAGAGTCATGGAAAGATGTAGTGAAGAGAACAACATTAAATATAAATCCAGTTCAAACCTGTGTTAATGTGAGTTGTATAGGGGCCTCATCACAGAATTAGATCTATAAAACACAGTAGTGATGTCCTGACAGCAAGATATTTTTACCATGAAATATTATCTGCTCTTCATCGCTGTCATGTTACAGTTGTGCTACAGATGTGAGTTTTCCACTATAGAAGAGAAGGCCTTCTGAAAATGGAGATAGGAAAGTTTTCAGACTGGTCGAAATTGAGACGCCACTAATTAGTTTTCACATAATCCATATCCAATCCTGCAGGTGTTTTCTAACTGTCCACAGCAGCTGCTTTCTCTCCAGCTCTGCCAGCTCCCAGATCAGCAGATCAATACTGAATATCAATAACCTCCAGTGCTAATGTCTTCTTCTGTAAATGTTCTTCACATAAAACACTCATGAATTGAGCATTTTGTCCAACAACCAACTAAAACGATTGGAATTAAAGTGTAAAAAGTATTGTTCTTCAACACTGTGCACTGTGCAGATCTGGCAACATCACAAACTACTTTCAAGGAGGTGAACAGATATAATTAAGACACACAGTCAGTGTTGCAATGGTGTGATCAGCAGGTACAGTCTCAGGAATTAATCACAAGCTCCTGGACTTCCCTGTGTGAAACATAAATCCTCCTTAATGACAGAGAAGAAGCAGTGGGCTTTCTATTCTCTCACAGGCTGCATCAGAGATGGATTTTACGGTTGAAGTCTTCAGTAATGACCAATGTGACTGTGAACGATACTCTACCCGCTTTTCACAGCAAATCTGAGGAGGATTAGTAACATGTGTGGACTGATCCTTCATTAAAAGGATGATTTTCATTTTCTTCTTCACAGTTTTGATGATGTAGAAGTAAAAAATGTCAGTTGGTAATATTTTAGATCTGACTCTGGCTTGATGATGGGTCAAGGGGATGTATTGCATTTCAAAATTTCCCCGAATGATCTCTTATCCATAGTTTTGCTCTTGATACTAAATCAAACTGACTAAAAGGGATTAACCTTTTAAATCCCAAGCATTTTCTCAGTGCATTTTTACTCACTGTAGGATCATTCAGACAGTTAAGGCCACAGTTGAGCTAGTCATGGCCTCCCAGTTGGGTGGTACAAATGGTTTATGAAGGGGATTTAATGATTCATCACAATTTTAAGCTTAGATTTGATTAATTTAATTGTGTGTTTTTACAATTTCTGGTTTTGATAATCAGTGTCATTTTCAAGATTTTTAAAGATAGCATGCCTTTTAAACCCCGGGCTTAGAGTTCAGAGAGTTAATCTTTAGTTCAGACACATTAAGCTCAGAAATGTAACTTGATTCAACTTAGAAAGACCACTAATCAGTGCTTTTCAGCCATGAAACAAACATGTTAAATCTCCAAGATATGACAAATAATTTCAGAACATGTCGGTCCTGTAAAAGAACAAAAGATGTCCTACAGGCCGTAATGTAGAGTTACATTTCCACAATGGTGTCCGTTTACATGGCTCTCCATCTACACAGAAGGATTTGGGGAAATAACCAGAATCAGAGACTCTGAATACAAGCTAAAAGCATGTTGCCCCTTGGTGATGACATTATACGTAAATTGAAAACAGAACGGGTAAAAAGTTGCCTCCAAACTGGAATGGGTAAAGGAACTTTTGATGTGATGAACAATCCATGTGTTTTAAGCAGGGCTTGTGATGGTATACAGTAGGCCTAGTTTGACTGCACTATGACTTTTGTCTTTTTGCGGTAAGAGGCAAGAATGAAATGACCAAAAACAAACAGGAGTCGTCCAAGTCTCTGTTAATTCCACATATGTTGATATCCGAGTGGCAGCGAACAGCTATAAGAGGAAGACATGCATCTGCAAAGCTGTGCATAGAACCAACACAGTGAGTACTGATCTAGGAACTGTCCATGGTGCTGAAACCTAGAAGTGGCTCCCAAAGACCTAGACCAAAAAGTAATGTGGAGAAAAATGACATGAAGTATTTAAGAATTTTAACAACAAAGTATCATAACATTTCCTGCTCTTACACCAATGCAGAAGCACACACACACACACACACACACACACACACACACACACACACACACACACACACACACACACACACACACACACACACACACACACACACACACACACAAAGGCAGGAAATGTTATATTTACATTTCCACCTTTTACAAATAGTTCATTACATATAAAAAGTGAGATACTTTGCTGTTACAGTCCACTTCTCAGATGAGAGACTTAAATAGGTTCCAATGAACAACAACTGTAAACATCTCTCATCTCTATAGAGGAACAAACTTGGATGAAGGACATCTAGAAACCAGGAAGATGCATACACAGGGAATGTACCAACTCCCCTTCCCCTATCACATCTCCCCTCTCAGTCTTATGGTGATTTGGTCCGGCGTTCACAGAGCAGTAGTCTTCATGTCTGGACCTGGAACTTTCCAGCCTTGGTCATGTACTTGATTCCTTAGAAAGGTTTATACTTCTCACCATACATGTCCAGATGATTCACCTTCAGCCCTGAGATGACCCTCTGTTGGATCTTGAACTGGATGTTGATGGTGGGTTCTCATCCAGTTTGGAGGCTCCTGCCTGCAGGCTCATGGTCCCTTTCAGACTTGGAAGCTTCTGTGGGTTGATCTGCATCAGAGAGGTCACAGTTAGTGTGACTCACCAGATATAGCTTGTAGGTATGAAGCTGCTATTCTCTTTCCTCCCGTCTGCTATCTGCCTAGTACTGCTTTTAAAGTCCCTTTCGCTATGGGACAGAACAACTGCTTTTGAGCAACAACCTTCATGCTGAAATCGAACATTTTTGTCAAAGATTTAGATGCAAATGATTCCCCATTTTGAAGAGACACTGTAGCTGCATCCTAGACATTGAAAATCATTGTAATTGTTTTAAAGAAATACTAACAAACCGGAGCATTTTTCTCTTTTTCTAGCAGAATGATAAAGAGGTGCAGCCAGACCATTCTCCAGAGCTGGCACAGCTCTGTGGAGATAGATCTGACTGTATACCATCCAAGTTCTTCTGTAGAATCTCAATGAGACATTGATTTCTCCTTTAAAAAAAACAGCAGCACCATCACCTCAAAAATAGAAGACACCAGTGGGACCATCATATTCCATCAACAGTCTGGAGTTATTTGATCAGAAATATTTTCTGTGGAAGATTGGCAGCTAAAAACCCATTGCTCTGGGGCTGAAACAAAACAAAGTGGGGTACAGGCTTAATCTGGGCTTTGAAATCAGCACCTGATGTTTACATGTCCAATCATGAAAGCTAAAGACTTCAAAACATGATTTTAACCTCAGTGACTGAATCTGCACTATTTACATTCCTCATCACACAACACTGGACTATATAATGAGGTGATGGAGCTGTTGCTTTATGGAAAATGGCCAAAACACTGACCTCCCAGTCTTAAAGATATAATTAATATGTGCTGTTTATTGTCTTCTCTGATTATTTAATCATAAATGTTTAAGCAGTGTTCATTCATTCGGCTATTAAAGCTTAATAGGTTGAGATCATCAGTTACAATATAGCTGAGCAATGATACAAATAAATGTCATTCAAATAAGAAACTTCCTCCGCTGGCCGCTGTGCTGTGGCCCATTAGCTGGATGGCTCACAGTTATAGCACTATGATTCCGTAGTCCTCAAAATGCTTAACTCCATTTGTTGTGTTACTATCACCAAAAGTTGTGCTGCTCCATGTGAGGAGCGAAAAAAGTTGAATTCACGCTGACGTGTTCATGAGCTGTCATCAGCTGCTGCTGTAACTCATCCTGGCAGCGCAGAGCCACTTTATTTTCCAACTGAGGTCACATTTTAGAGCATTTTTAAACCATTAATTCTAATTTTCTCAATCACAGTGAACAGAAAAGTGATAGTATCATTCAAATTAACTGAGAAACCATCAGTAAAAAGCAGTTCATGGTAGAAATGTGTTAATGGAACATCTGTAAGTTTGACAAAATGGTCAAAAAATATCATTATCGTTTTTTGTTTTTTATTTTTTTACCTATAGTGGAAACCAACAAATTAATACCTGGATTTCATCGGCATTTACCAACTCATAGAGGGAGGGAGGGAGAGTGTGAACTGTTGTTTGAGACAATTTAAAAAAAACAAAAAGGCATAAATATGGCATGTTTTCCATAAGTTCAGTTGAAGTAGTTTTCTTAGTTTACAATGTTTCCATCTGAAAGCCTTGCTGCATCTGAGAATGCATCCAATGGAGCATCACAATAAAATGAGGCATGATGTGTTGATTCCACCACAGGAGATATGAGATGTTACCTAGAATTAGTTAAACAGCCCACAGATATCGGTTGATATCAGAATCGGAAATTGAGTGCTGGACAATATCAGCATATCAGTTATTGGCAAAAAAGACAGTATCGGACATCCCTAGTCTTGATCCAGCTCATGCTTTGAAAAGCTAATTTTTGTAACCTCAGTTTTCATCAAAAGTTGGCACATTTTTCAGGTAAGCTGCCTCCATAAACTTGGATCACAGCTTCCACTTAAACCATCACACACAGAGACTGGTAAATTTGCTTATTTTGTATGCTTTTGACCACTTTGCTTAAGAATGTGTTACTCTGGGATGGAGATACAAACTTCCCAAAGGTCTCTCGTCCTCCGCTGGCCCGGCTGCAGGCAGTAGTTCGGACACGTGCGAGGGCTAAAGAGGCAGTCAGACTGAATAAGTCAGACTCAACTGGTACCCGGCCAGCGAGGACTCGTGCCCAGGGGCTCCTGATTAATCTGCTGTTGGTGCTAATAGTAGGGTCACGGCTTGATTATCACCGGACGAGGCAGCGCTGCATGGAAGGAGGGGGGCTGAGGGAACCACACGACCTTATCCCACTTGGAGTTTCAGTCAGAGTTTTTAGAGCTAAAACCCCTGGTTGGAGCTGTGGAGGGAGGCAGGTTTAAAGGCTTAAAGCAGAGCAGGAGCCCTGTTTGCATTAAAGGAGCTACAAGTAAGCACACGTTCATCTTATCAATTACCAATTACCTCTAAGAGGCAAACAGGCGTCTTAGGTCTCTACTGCCCTGCTTGTCCTGAAAACACCGTTCCGCCTTAATGGTGAGCGGCATTGACTGCAGCATGTCTTCTACAAGTTTATTAGAGAATACACAGCCCAGCTAAACTTAGGTTATACCTTGGCCGCATTCTTGAACATGAAATGGGACACTTGGGGCACAAAAAGCATTTGAATGAGATTTTATAGATAAATACTATAGTACATTAATTTTAGGCAATCAAAATGCAAAATGAACAACATTTTCTCCATAAACTATACTGGCATCACACTTCCAACTGCAAACAAGGATGGCTTTTCATCTTCTGATACGACTGTTTGATCCTTGGATGTTGAATTGTACACTAAGAAACCTAGAGTTTTACTTTTATAACAAAAAATCCATTGCCTGAGTCAGAACATGTACTGGGCAATCAGATAAAATGCTGCTGAGCATGTGCAGTGACCTACTCCACATGGAAGCAAACCCATGAGGTGAAAAAGTCCTTCCTCAAGCACCAAACAAACAAAAATAAAACGCAGAGTATATTCTTTTGTGTGATCACCATGTGCAGATGATTCTTTGTATATGTGGAAAAGTTCTCTTAAACTGTTTGGTTTGAACAGTTAGTTTTACTATGTAGTTTTCTGCTGCATGCTTTTAGGTAACGGTTGTGAATATGCAACCTAATATCCACAAAATGCCGTTTCCCGTACAACTAAACTGCATTCTGAAATACATTTTGAAGAGAATGTATTTTCAGTCAATTGCTTGTAACATATCACAAATACATTTCTAAGCAAGATATCTTTATTGTATCTTTTTTGCTTATATTTGCTTATGTAAGCTGGACGTTTCATCCTGGCAACCTAGAAAACTGAGGAGAAGCTTCAAAAATGCAGTGAAAAGTCTGTTTTTAACCAAAAACTTGACATTTTTCCAAACCCTACCCAAAATCTTAAGTAAGTTTCTTATCTGTAAGTGTATATCAAAGTGTGACATATACCTAAACCTAATCATATAGTTTTTGTGTCTGAACTTAACCAAAAGAAAGTTAAAATTGAAAGTAAATGACGACAGAAAGCTAAACTTATTTCTTAAACTGAGTCTGTTGTCCATAATGTAAACCCTGGTGTTGGTCTCGATCAAAGCTGCCACCATTGACCTGAACCTTAATGTGGACTTTGTCACTCTTTCAAACAGGCCAAATTTCCCCTTATGTCACAGGTTCCATGTTGCATTACTAAAAACGAAAACAGTTATTTGAGGATGTAGATCTGTTGTATGGGAATGTAATTTTGTAGAGAAACAAGTCATTAATCCACGTCGGTGTTTTTTACTTGGAATCTGTGTGCATATTTAGGAGCCTGCATGCTGCTGTGGCGGCTCAGGCTACTTTATGGCTCATATGTTGCTTTATTAGATGATTCAACTAACTTTGCACTCTGCAGTCTTTGTTCAATGTATGAAGGATTGAAATTGGAGCTGTTTTTTCACTGTTTTTTTGGGCTCATTGGAAAACCCCCTGAAGTGGGAGGTGTTAAGCTCATTTTGCACCCCCACTGGTCTTGTAGTGGCAGTGCAAGAGTTTAGGGTAGCACATGGAGATAACCCATTAGAAAGTGACTAAAAGCCTTGCCTGAGGAGTCTCACATTATCACCACAATCTTGCTGAAACTCGCTGTGCTCTAATGGCTGCTTATATTTTTGCACCTTAGATATTTACTCAAAGTGCATTTCTATGGCACTATTTCCTTGTGGGATAAAAATGTCTTTAGGTAGTTTGATTTTCTGCATTTTTGAGGGGGCTAAAAACCCAAAAAACTCTATTCCTGTGCTCAAAGTGTCCTTCTATCGGAACGAAACACAAATATGAGCTTTGAAACAAGCTCAGAATGCAGTTTTTACTGTAAATGCACCTCAAATTTAGACCCAGTCACTACAGTTGAGTCCATGTTGTCGTTGAACGTTAGACACAGATGTTGAGCTAATTAAGTGTTGTACATTAAAGTGTAGTAGGTAATCCATATCTCAAACCCTAAGCTTGCATCTGTCAGCATGGCACAGCCAATATTACTGTACATACCAGGACTAATAGGCAGATTTGCTTTAAGCACTGAATAATTAAATTTATGCAACCGTTCAGCCACTGAACACATGTAATACCTGTAAATAAGGGCATCTTTTATCCGTGTACGGACTGTTATGTTAAAGCTTTGGTGTGTTGCTGTTGTTTTTCATGTATTTCTGCATTACCGGCAGTCTTGGAGACATGTGATGCGGTGAAAAGTTGGTTTATTTATAATCAAACCGAGTGCGTTGAACAGAGGTGTGACAATCCTCCAGATTCTGTTCCTTCAGCGGTTTCACGTCGCCCTGAGCCATCGCCTACTTTGCCTGCAACCAGAACTGCTAACAAGACAAGCAACAGTTTGGGTGTCAGCAGCTCTCGCACCTCATTTGTAATTAGAAGAAAAAATAATTTGCAAATTGATGACGTGTTGAACGACTCGAATGCTTGAGACAGTTTTGCGGTGGGATGATGGCTCAGCTGTGGGAATAATCTGAGAACTGAACAGAAGGAGCCGAGCTTTTTAAAAGAAAAAAATGTCATCACTTGAGCATCGCGTTCATTTTCTTATGTTTTTCCAACATGACTTGTAAATATAACAGATGCACACACTCATCAATCATATCATGCACCACCCTCACAGGGTGGGGTTGTTCTTGTGGCTCACAAATATGTGCATGTTTTGTTTTTTTTTTTCCATTTTCACTCATTTCAGACAACACAACTGACTTCATGTATAACAACACTGAGAGGTTCTGATTCTAAATTAAATCATCTTAGAATTGTGGTGTCAGAGCTTCATCTGAATTCAAAGCAAACAAGTTTGACAGACTGCACTGAAAACACAGACCTCAAAGAGCGTTCCATTCTTAATTTTTAAAAATATTTTATATGTTGGCCTTCCTTTTTTTGAAGACAGATTGGATCCTCCTGGGCAGGGATGATAAAAGTGTCACAGATCTGTGAAAAGATGTTCTGCAATTCTTCTCATGATTCTTTTCGGCTGCTCTTTACTGGAGGACTTTTGTTGATCTACCTTCTACTTTAAAATACTCCAAAGATGCTGCATTGGATTCCAGTCAGGAGACGTACTTGGACAGGCTGAAGTTTTCACTAACTCTCATGTGATTGTTGCACCGTGGAACAATATGGGGTCTAAACTTGCATGAAGGTTTAAATCTCGTCTCCTCCACAGGTTTTGCAGCCCTGTATCGTCTCACTCCCACCTGCTGAACCCATTATCCAAACTCATTTATTTTGGTTTCCTCTGACGGATAAAATGTGCTGCTAGTATCTGCATCTCTTTTTCAGTTCTCCTCCATTGTGTGAGAAAAGGTTTTCTTTTTGGACACTTCTTGCAGGTTCCTCTGCATTGTCTGAACAACACTGAAATGCCGGTTTCCACAGATAATCCTGGTGTTGAGTCAGATTAGTTTACTGTCTGTTCTTCTATGCCAGGCTGTATGCATTCTGTGTGTCAGCCGTTTTCACTGCACTTCCTGTTATTAATATGAATCTTCCTGTCCTGCCAACTACAGCTGCAGAACTCTTTATGCTCATTTCTAGTAGCTACTGATGCTGTTGCACCTTCTACCATCTCTACGACATCTCACAGTCTGGGTTCTTACATGTTCTACATTTTCATTTAGCAGACACTTTTATCCAAAGCAACGAGCATGGATCTAGTCAGGAGGAAACAACCTGGATAAGAACCATAAAATGGTTGGATCAGGAACCTTTTGTTGGCTGAGCGTAGTGAGCAGGAGGGAGTGTAGACCTGAATGAATACAATGCTTTCATTGTAGTTTTGAATGCAAATATCAGAGTTTTGAATTTTATGCAGGCAACAACTGGAAGCCAGAGAGGTGATCTGAACAGTGGGGTGACGTGTTGTTTTTGGCTGGTTGAAAACCAGACGTGCTGCTGCATTCTGGATGCTCTGCAGAGGTTTGGCCGTGCATGTGGGGAGGCCTGCCTGTAAGGAGCTGCTTTAGCTGATGTGTGATATTACGAGAGCCTGGACCAGGAATTGAGCTGCATGTTCAGACTGGAATGTTCTGATCTTCCTGATGTTGTACAGGGAGAATCAACACGACCGAGCAACAGAGGCCACATGTTTAGGCAGTTCCTTACATACACACAACAAACTGTATATCCTACATGGTCAATGTGATGTGCAATATTTCAATTTCATGTGTGATATTAGTTATTACCTCAGTATGATTGACAACATTTCTTTTTACTGTTTTACTCCAGCCTTTTTTAGCTTACTCACTATACTCACTATACCATAATGCTTTTCTCCTTTTTTATGCACTTTATTTCTTACTATAAGTCTTTCGAGGTTTTTTTCTGAACAAAATGTGGTGCAAGAACTTCCTTATGGATTTATAAAGTTTTCTATTATCTTATATCCTTATAGGGGTTGGCTGGTCTGGCTGATGATTGGAGTCAATATTTAGCATTTTTCAGATTACTGGTAATGTTTTTGTTGGCTTTTTTTTAAAACACATTTCCAGTGAAATAAATTAATTTAAAACTGCACTTGTTTGGCCCTGATGCAGTTTCGTTTTTCTATCTGTAGTCACCACACAGTGATCTAAAAACAAGGTCTAGCACTATATGATTAGTTACACATCACGATTAGAAGCTCATCAACACCGAAAGACAAACGTTAAAAAGCAATCTGTTAATTAAACATACATAAAACATAAATTAACAATCAACAAAGTTTTGTGTTGGAGTTTGCATTATTCTCAATTAGATGTAAAATTTTCTTTTAAAAAAATGAGTTGCTGATAAATTCATTTAAAAAAAAAAATGTTTGCTGACATCAAGTGAGAAGTAGGATCCAAATTAAGGAGCTTCTGTGTTTTCTTCACTTTTCACACCCGTAGGCTATGTTTGTTTTATATGCAGTGTAAAGTTCATCTCCTTCCTCCATCACTCACTCACAACCTCTCAGCGTTCGACTGTATATCAGCTGGTTAAGCAAAAGCACATCTGACCTGCTGCACCTCTCCAAAAAAATACCACTTCATCAAATGTGCAACTTTTTAATCAAAAGGAATGAAATAAACGCATACGTACATTTTTAAACTCTGATTATTCTGACTCATGAGCATTCAAAATTTGCCAAATATAACATCTGATTCTGTAAAAAACAAAAGACGAAATTAAAAATTGTGCACCTTGATGTAACCAAGAAGCCACAGGTGACAAACAATCACATGACAAGAAAATCTGGGAATTTTTGGCTGAACTGCAAGCTGTGTTTATGCAGAGCAGAGAGGGGACAAGTAGAGGGGTCAATATATAATTGCGGGACTTTTTGTATCATCGTTGACATTTTTGCTGTTCAGGCCTAAAATCAACATGACCACCTATAACCAAACACCAAATGGCATTTTAGAAAAAGAATCTTCTAAATATTATATATACAATTGAGTAAAATTGAAATGTAAAGTTATTTCTAAAGCTATTGTAGTAAGCCTGTTGACTACTTTATATTAAATAATTCAGAAAGAATTGGAGTCTGGCCAGTCTTTTGTTCAGGAGGAAATGACATCATGTGGAGCAGGTCATGTGATCTGGAATTAACACACTTCCTGGAGAGGTGTTTTTGTAATGGGGAACTTAGTGGAAGGGGATTTAATCTGTTATTTTCCATATAAAATTTGATATATTGCCAGAAAAGAAATATCTGTCACGATTATCTCAACTTAATAAAAGAACACAATCCAAACTATTTTTGAATCAACTCATTTTATTATTGTTTAGCTCATTAGAAGGTGGTTGGTATTAAATTCAGATGGTTATTTAGTTGACATTTTAGTGATATCCAGTCATTTTTAATTAATAAATCATTGTCAGTATAATAAGTAACTATGGAAATTGTAAAGACATGATCATGATGAACATAAAAAACATTTCTGTTTTTACTTTCAATAAACGCATAGGCAAGATATATTCCATGGACTTCAAAAGTCCCTCAAATACAGATTGACCCACAGAGACAAATGAGAGCAAAATAACACATATTTGAGCTTTAAAATAAATTCAGCCTGACTCAACAGCTGCATGCAGAGGAGAGAAGTTGTAAGCTAGCTACTGAAAGATACATTCAGCATGGTGAAACATCTTTGTAAAGATGATGCACAGAGTAGTGCCATTATTGGCAAGTTACTAGGTTGCTATAAAGGTCTTCACTCAGTTCTAAGGAACCCAGAGTATGGATCAGCTGGAAATTCTACTAATCTCTAATCTGGTTGGGTGGGGTCTTGCTTCCTTTCCTATCATAAACACACATGCTGTTTCTTATTTTGACTCTGTCCCACATACACTGTCCTGCTGCCTCGCTCTGGCACCAAATGTAGATTAATCTGCTCCTGAAAATCTATCATCCAGCAGGCTAGAAGTGAGATGCGGTGGTGGTGGTGGTGGTGGTGGTGGGGGGGGTGGGGGGTGGGAGCATGGACTGTGTAAAATATAAAACTCACAAAGCTGTTCTTCCACTGAATAAACACCCCTGCAGTCTGTGGCGTTGCATTCTGAAGGCAGAACGGATTCAGCGCACTGTGACAGGATACACACCGAGGAGAATGCGTGCACTGCGCTCGCATCCAAACACACTGACACTCTGCAGATCACAGGTTGAGGTGGAAGCTCCCTGTGACAAATAAGGTTGTATTTTCCAGAGTTCAAGGCCAGCAGTGCTGTGTGAGTGTGTATAAACTGTCTTCTCCCGCCTGGGAATAAACCCCGTACCTTCTCCAGTCATTGTCTGTGAGAAGATGAGGTATTAGTTCTCCACACTCAGGAAAGTACACAGCGAGTGTGTGTCTCTGTGCTCATATGTTTGTGAGTTTTCATTGCAGAGCATCGCCAGGTTTACAGAGTCATGGTTTGTGGTTATCGCAATTAAAGACCTGTAGTTTAAAGCTTGGAAGATGAATATTTAAATGAACTTTACATTCCGGTGTAGCAGCAATACACTTGTCTTAGCAAACTTGCATTCAGTTGAATTTCATTTCACGGCTGTTCATTTGTTGCTGTACAAATTCCGATCTGAATGTTTATAGTTTTACTATTTTTGATACTTTTGGCAATATTTTGCAGTTACTGTTTCTCCAGTGTTTGTAGTTTTTCTAGTGGGTTGACTGGTTCTTCTTGTACAAGACATTTCACTGCATAGTTGACTGTGTGGTAATCTGACAAATAAACAAATCTGAATCTGGAAGAATGTTAGACCGACAACAACAAAAAACAAAATGCGTTTTTATGTAGACATGCCAAGAAATAGTTCCAGCAGTGCCCCAGACAACATCCATCCATTCATTTTCTATGCTCCAGGTGCAAAGCCTGGATGTGAGTTGGGAAGATAAGGTCTCATTTCACACGTCGCACATCCTCCATTCCTTTTCTCAACTCTTCTCTTGCATTTTAGTCCCTCCCACCAGAGACTGGAGTGAAGGAGGCAATGAGGAGATGTGAGGAAAGAGGCAACAGGTTTTTAACAAAATGAGCCATCCTCACCTCGGAGCGATCAGTTTAAAGTGACGTCAGTTGAATATTACATGTGGCACGGCTGTATTACCTGCTTTGTTTTAACCTACAGCTGTGTTTTATGATCTCAACAGTATTCAGGACTACAAGTTACAATACATAGTTTAACTTATAATTCAAGTCACAATGTGGCAGAATGTGACGAGAATGAACAGATGTCATGAATTTTTATTTTTTATTTGACGCAAGTGCAGTGTGAAATATAAAATAGTCGTGGCACACAAAATAGTACGATACAAATAAAGGATCCATTCATCCATCCATCATCTCTACATCGTTTAATCCTCACTAGGGTCATGGGGGCTGGAGTCTATCCCAGCTGACTGAGGGTGAAGGCAGGGAACACCTGGACAGGTAACAGTCCATTGCAGGGCTACATATAGAGACAAACAATCACATTCACACCTACGGACAATTTAGAATAATCAGTTAACCTCAGCATGTTTTGCATATCATGCAGGGGATCCCGGGAAGGCTGGGACATAAACCAGGGAACTTCTCGCTGCAAGGCAAAAGTGCTAACCACTACACCACTGTGCAGCCCCAAATAAAGGATGAAATATATATATATTAATATATTTACACTGCTAAAACTCCTCTGACCCAGCGGGACTCAGGACCTCTGGAGATGTTCTGTGCTACCAGGATGGTGACAGTGAATTCTGTGGGTCCTAGAGGTCCTCAGGGTGGGTCCTACCTAGATCAGGCTGATCCTGGAACATCCCACAGATGCTTAATAAGATCTGGATCTGGGGAGGGTGGAATCTGGGTGAACAGCTTAGCTCTGTTGTGTTCCCCGGGTTCTCCTGAGCAGTTTTTGCAGTGTGTTGGGGTTCATTGTCCTGCTGAGGGTGGCAGCTGGCATCAAGGACTGCTGTTGTCATGGAGGGTGGAGGCTGCTTGACCTCCAGTGTTTCATGTCAACATCCACATGAATGTCAGGATTCAAGGTTCCCCAGCAGAACGTTTTATTATAACAAGATGATCGATGCTATTCTCTTCACCTATCAGTGTCCATAATGATGTTGCTGATGGGTGTATATACAGTCATGGAAGAAACAATTAGACCACCCTTGTTTTCTTCAATTTCTTGTTGATTTTAATGCCTGTTACAACTAAAGGTGCATTAGTTTGGACAAATGTAATGATAACAACAAAAATAGCTCATCAGAGTTTAATTTCAGAGCTGATATCAGACATTTTCCATGATTTTCTTGATAATAACCAAAATCTCTTCAGTTCTTCCATCAATATCTAACAGCTGTTAGAATTCCATGTTTTCTTTTCTGTCTGTTTTAGTCACATGATCCAAACAGGAGTTAGTACTGATTCATAACCATTGTTTCTGATGACTGCATCCATGCGTCTTGGATGTTCTCCACCAGCTTCTGACATTGTTCTGCTGTCACAGCAGCCCATTCCTGTTGCACTCATTCTAACTAATTTAAAATGAAATCCTTCTGGCAAGATGTTATTAGTACGATTGATCAAATATTAGCTAAGAAGTTACCACACCAGCTGTTCCATATGGAGAGAGAGCATAGACCAGTTAGCCAGAATATGACTGCAACCGTAACTTTATGCAAGCAAACAAGTCTAGCATAACATACACGACAGGTAGCTCACTGACTGGACTGTTTTTGTGTTGTCACCTGCATCATCAGTGCATCGTTAGCGCCCATGTGGGATAATCACATTCCTTCCACTGACAGCAGGTCACTCTGCCCTTGAGGCATCTTATAAGTTTAGAGACGTTGTCTGGAGGCACAAAGAGCTAATGAAGATGTAATTGATCATCAGCGTCATATCAAGGTTATTACTGTGTGCTGTAAATCTACTGCATGGAACAGAGGAGGAGAATGAGGCGTCTCAAGCAGAAATATTCTGAGATAAGTACTGTCGGATCAATCTTAATGATCTGACAGTCCACTGAGGATACAAATAGGCCGCAGTTTGAGATGTTTCTGTCTTAAAACACAGTGGAAAATCCAACTGGGCAACCAAACTAGAGTTGGTTTTAATCACCAACAAATTAAGTGTGAAAAAAAGACTTTAAAGCAACAATACTGTACGACCCCTAGTACTTGATAGAAATAAACAACAGGTTTCTATATGTGTCTCAGATTATCTTGAGTGCTCTTTACATGAATTTTATGAAATTATTTAAGTATGCCCTGATCCTAAAGCCCACTAAAGGCCAGTCATTAATACTTATATTCATGTTACCATGCATGTTGATTGCCCTTTACTTCTCTCTTCTTGACTACAATTAGCATGATGTTTATTAAACAGCTGGCATAGCTTATGATAATTCACCATAAAGTCAGGTCACACCATTATTTCACTTGACTTTCTACATATCAAACCTTCACTTCATAGCACCACAGAGCCACTTGTGTTGCTGCCGTCAGTATCTAGAACTCGTGTGCTTGTTTTTCTCCCAGTAGGGTACATGTGCAGATATATCACCTCATTGCTATCATTACATATGTCTGCCTGACCTTTGCAGTGGCACTTCCATCTGTCACTGTGGGCCACGACGGCTAAACAAAACGGCCACACCGGAGCATATTGCTAGATCATCAGCATTCAACAGAAGACGCATGACTCTTACTCTGAAAATCCAGTTTTCAGTATTTGGGTTCAGAACTAACAAGCGCATCAATCATGAGAGAGAAACCCATGTAGATATTTAGAAGTTGATGTGATTTCAGTGTGAAATATTCCAAGATTAGCACTCATCCTACTGTATTATAGTCAATCAGGAAATAATGGGATGTATCAATCAAAACTAAGCATCTTGATGCATTTGCAAACCAGCATGTTCATTCCAGCTTAATTAAACACTTGGTCAGAATATCAGCCCTCATTGAGGAAATCATTCCACACAATCCTCCTAATCAGTGGTGTCACTTTGTATTGTGACTGATTTTAATGGAGCCCAGACAAATATACCCGAGTGATTAAAGCTGAAGATAAAGTGATGTAAGTTGGTGTAAGGGTGCTGCTGGTTTGAGAGACTCCTAATTAGTCGAGTGTCAAAGCTGCTGTCAAAGCTGTGTGGAGTTGATGTTATGATTTATTAATGCAATGATCCATTCCATTCAGGGTCAAAAAATAAGTGCTGGAGTGGGTGTGTCTGTTTAAGTTTACCAGGTTCATGGAATATATATGTGTGAACATGTATGTGTGTGTATTTTATATATATATATATATATATATATATATATATATATATATATATATATATATATATATATATATATATATATATATACATACATACATACATACATACACATACATACATACATACACACACACACACACACACACACACACACACACACACACACACACACTGATTTGTTTCATATTGCTACTCATATTCAGCTACTTTACTGACACTGTTTTGGCTGGCAAGATGAGAATCGTCCCATAGATGACTAAACATTAAAAGAATAGCAGTTCCCCAAGTATTAGACCTATAGGGTAAAACATGCAACGCAACCTGAATTTAAAGTTAAAAAAAAAAAGAGACCTTAAGAAATGTGAAAACACAAGAAAGGTTTGTTCTAGGTCATGTATTAGTTTCTAAAACTTCCTGGAGTGTATGTCAAAAATATGTGGAGAAGACGGTTATCAAATTTCAAAACCACAAGTCATAGGTCATATTTTATTATGATGGTGCCCTCTAATGGCCACTGTAAATATGATTGATGCAGTGTTGGAATTGAGGAATGAGCATAGGGAGAAGGTTGGGGTGGGTGAATGGGTTGGAAAAACATTGGACTTTATCACAAGGGACCACTGTTTGTTTCCTGTTTCACATCAATCATTGTTTCTTTTAACTATGACTATTCCATAACACACTATATTTATTATTACAACCATGAAGATGAAAAAAATGTCCCAAAATGAAGTCAAACAGCAGCAAAAACTATCTGTACTGTATTTCCTGCTGCTAGTAGAGACACACACATCCTAACTGCAGCTAAAAATCATGTTTTACATGACAAATTCAACAGTGTCTTAAATCCCCAGTACTGCATGTACCCAACATATGCTTTCTCTTCTCAAATATATATGAAGTGATTTATATTTCAGAAGCTATGAGCTAATGTGTCATGATGATTTAGTATTTCTGTGCACTGACCTCACATGTCTGTGTTCAGCTCTGTAAGTTGCCCGGCTGCAGTTAGTCTTCCTCTGGTCTTATTAGCGTTTCACAGAAACCTTTCAGCTCGACTGGATCCTCATACAGTTGCATTAATATTAGTTTCATATTAATCTTAGGAACCCCCTGGGCCAGTTTTGGATCTCCTTTGAAGAAATATTTTGTCACTGATGAGGGACATCCTTTCACTTTGAAAATTACTGTGTTTTGGTTAAGTTACTGCTTCCATACTCTATATATTCTGTGATTAACAATGAGTGAATATAGTTAATTGCTTTGGGTATCGTATTACCTAATCTTGATATTATACTTGTCAGTCTAGAAATTGCTTTTTATTGTGTTTCATCTTGGAATATTGTTAAAAATTGCATCATTTAGTGTTGAAATTGTACAGTGTAATTGGGAAATTGTACTGTTTGATCTAATTCTCAAAGTGATTAATCCAAATATTGCATTGTTTATAGTACAAATGTTACTGTTTAGTCTAACAATTGTTTTATTTGGTTTTATTTGATTTAGTCAAGTAATTAATGGAAAATGCTGTATATTGCATAATGAAATGGTATTGCTTTGTCTAGAATGGAGCTATTTAAGACATGAGCAGTGCAAAATGTGTACATAAAAGTTCATAAACTTTATGGCCATACTATAGAAACATACCCATAAAGATAAGTGTAAACATCCTTCTTGATGGGAATATCTCTTACAACTCTTCACTCAATTAGGAGAAAAAAGTTTCTATTCGATACCAACCAGCCCATCATCGCACCAGTCGCCACTTTAAGAGGCGTGAATGAAGGTCGATAGTGAAGAGGTGTCAAAAGGTTGCATTCAGCGAAACTTGCTTTGGACAAAAGCAGATGCCAAAAACATGTAATTTAACGCAACACTTTATTCAGCTACAGATGGTGTGGTGGCTTTTCTATTTGCAAGATAAAACAGAATAAATAGAACAAACATGAATTTCAAGGAAAACTTGTATGCACGCCAGACAAATTACTCCAAAGCCCATATCCAAACAGCAGGAAAGCTCACACACTGATTAACTCGCACTGATTAAATGCTGGCCAGTTTGCATGCTGAGAAGATGTGTTTTCCATAAACCTTGCATCAATAAATGTCGTGCTGTCCGTCTGATGGTTTTAACTTGACTTTCTAAGACTTCATCACCCTGCTGCATACAGTGGAGAACAACATAATGATTTATTGTTATATCTAATGGTAATATTCAATGCATTGAAGAGCTAGGGTCTTGAAGACAAATCACACCTGAGTTCTAAGTCCATTTTCACTTTGGAGTTTTACAGATCGGCAGACTGTGGTGTAGAGTGCGGAGGACTTGACAAGTGTTTCATTCAACTAAAGCACTTCTGAAACGTACCGTTCAGCACCTCTTCAATACTGCATGTTTTTGCTGCAAGGACCAGACATTCACTTGGCTTGTAGCACAAGGTCCCAGCAGATTAGAGTCTCTCCACTGGTTGTACAGTTACGGCGAGCTCTACCACGGTGGTATAATGTCTGCTGGGACTGTGGAGTGGCTTTGGTAACAATCTGGGGGTCTAGAGGATGTGTGTGTTTCACTAGCAACAACAATCCAATGCAAGAAAATATCTAATTTCATTGTCCATCCATCCATCCATTTTGTTCCACTTATCCAGGATCGGGTCTCGGAGGCAGCAGACAAAGCGGGTAATTCCAGACGTCCCTCTCTTCTGCAACACTTTCCAGCTCTTCCTGGGAGATCCTGAGGCGTTCCCAGGCTCGACGAGATACATAATCCCTCCAGCGGGTTCTGGGTCTGCCCTGGCTTCTCCTCCCAGGCAAACATGTTTGGAAAACCTCCAAAGGAAGTCTCCCTAGAGGCATCCCAATCAGATGTCCAAACCTCCTCAGCTGGTTCCTTTAGAGGTGAAGGATCAGCAGCTCTGAGCTCCCTCTGGATGTCTGAGCTTCTCCCCCGTATCTCTAAGGCTGAGCCCAGACACCCTACAGAGGAAGCTCATTTCAGACGCTTTTATCCATGATCTCATTCTTTGGGTCACTACCCAGAGCTCATGACCATAGGTGAGGGTTGGAACGTAGATGGATGGTAAATTGAGAGCTTCTCCTTGTGGCTCTGCTCCTTCTTCACCACGATGGTTTGGTACAACACCTTCATTACTGCTGACGCTGCACCAGTCCTCCTGTCCATCTCTAGCTCCATTTTCCCATCACTCATGAACAAGATCCTGAGATACTTGAACTCCTTCACTTGGGGAAGCAACTCCCCCCCAACCCAGAGGAAGCAATCCACCGGTTTACATAAGAGAACCATGGCCTTGTTTGCATTGTGATGACCATAGATTCTGTTTATTTCAAATGAGGAAGTAAAAGTCATGATTGCAATCTTTGGTGACACCTTATAATTCAGCCCAGGATTTATAGTGTTATTTTGTTGCATGAATCAGGTACCAATGAAACTGGTGCTTGCCTGCAGATGCAGCACAAAAATAAGGCTGTAATATGAGGTGTTGCTTTGTTGATCACACAATATGTTTGTTATCACAAGTTTACCAAACTTCTTATTTGTTTTCCAGTACTCTGCCCCACATATGTTTCATGGCCTGTGGCTTTGGTTAGTTTTATTTCCTTCTCCTTTTTCCCTCATTAGTTTTACTTGTCTCATGCGTCACCTGATTCTTGTTTCCCCAATTAGTTCTCTGTAGAAATAGTCTTGTCTTTGTTGTTCACGAGTTGGTTCCTGTTCGGCCTTCCATGTTCACATCTGTATTCTTTGCCGGATTTCTTCCTTCTGCTCATGTGCCTCTGGTTTTGTGTTCTTTATTTATTCATTTATTTTTGTGCTTTTTGGTTTCGGTTTGCTCAGGATTAGTTTCTTGAGTTATCACTTGGACTTTTAGTTTCTATTTTCCTCAGCCGGCCTTTTGTTTGCTCCCCTGCCAGCCTCTGTTACACCCTTTTAAATAAATTTTATTAAAGTTTTGTTAATTTCTTGTTTTGTTCGTTCACCTTACCTGTCTGGATTTGGGTCCATTCCTCATCCAACTGTTACAAGGTGTTCAGTATTTAATATAAAAACTTCTTCACTCCGCCTTATCCTCTTAGGAGGAGGAGGTCTTTTTATCCCTGATATGTACCTCATTTCTTCTGCTAAATTACACAGAACTATTTAAGTCTGTCTCTTCCAAATTCTTCAATTCTGTGGCACTGCAGTATATCTCAGTGTTTTTGCACTATGTAATTTAGTCATAATACCCTTTTACAGGAGTGTGAACACTTGATTCCTAGCTGTTCTGTTCTATTCTATTCTATTCTATTCTAGAAACTATTCTATTCTATTCTGTCCTAGAACCTATTCTATTTTCTTCCTAGAAACTATTCTATTCCTTTCCATTCTACTCCTAAAAACTATTACTGAAACTTTACTGTAATGTGGAATACAATGTTAAAAACTCTGTTAAAAACAGTGTTTGAATACAGTCCCTAAAAACTTGGATTTCAGTGCCATTCCCTCTGGAAGATAACTGTGGAAGTGGAAAAATAAAAATTTATTACAGATGGTGGAACCTGCAGAGGAATAAAATTTAGAAAGCTTCCAAGAAAAATCATGTTCTGATGTTCCAGATTTTAAAAAAAGCAACTTAATACTCAGTGAAGGATTACGGTCTAAAACATCAACTAATCAAACATCATAATTCCGTATTGATAATGTTTGGTTAATTACTCATGCCAGAAGCAGGGAGACAAAAGTTCCACACTGCAGTTTTAAATATGTTTCTATAGAAAACAATATGCTTGATAAATAAGTCACAGACATCTTAAGATAATCTGCTTCATTGGGACTGTTTTTCCAACTCAGAAATAAAGTACACTTCAAAACCAGTGACAAGAACACAAAGAACACAAGTATCTCATGTACAATACACAAAACACTTTGCGGAAAATTGCATGTTAATGTATGAGTCCATCACTAAGACAATAGGTCTGCAGGGTCTTTTAAAGTGCTCTTCTTTGAATTGGCTTTGAATTACACAGTTGGGAATACAATGAGTATTGCAGTCTAAACTACTTGGAAAGACTGTAAAAGTTCTAGTTCTACACCAGTTCTCTTTTGCAGATCTAATTTATCTCTCTCCGTTTATAAATCTGCATATAAAATCATCTTTGCCTTGCTTTGCAGTGCTTTACAGATATTTCCCAAGTGTTAATTAATTTCTACCCTCTACCATCCTTTAAGAAACTCTTTTATCGTCAACAAAATGCTGAAAATTACCATAATTAATTTACATATTCTCTCCCTAAATAATTAACACTTATTTAAAACATTAATTCTGCCCTGCAAAAGCAAAACTTTACAGGAAAGTTGAGAAAAAAGAGTTTAGAGTTTTGAGGCTGAATGGGAATCCGTATGAGAGTTAAACAGTTTCTTCTGCTTTTTTATTATTGCTGACAGAATCCAACAAAAAGAAACTCAACAGGATCAGGACACAGCTTCCTAAACCGCTGGTCATCCTGGCCTCAACTACATGCAACTGTTGAAATATAAGACTTCAACATACATATAATTAGAAAGACTACACACCCCAACGTCACAAAAGTGGTCATGTTGGTGTTGATGATGGATATTGCACTGAAGATGAGGGATGCAGTTGAACTGGCATTTTCCATAGACTGTATGTAAAAGACGGTTTTAGTATCTGGGTCTGAAAAGCAATTCAACATGGACACCTGGATTCTTTCTAATGGCTTTCAGGGGGCAACTCCCCCGCATACAAAAATAGGTCTGATTGTATAGAAGTCTCTGAGAAAATGACCCTTCTTTTGCTTTGATTTGTTACCTCAGTAAATATTCCCCTAAAGGGTTTATGACCTCAATAACTAGTAACTAGACTTTGTGAATACAGAATGGTGTTCGTTTTATAAATTATGGCTCCATTTAGAGGGAATTAGATAATAAAGCAGGGTATGTTTTAGAGCGGGGCTTTGACAGGTTGCTACTGCACCCCTTTGTGTTGGTTTCCCAGGTTCTCCATTTAGATTCATTAATTGATCATTGTGTCTGGTTTCTAAAGACCACAATGGTGACAATCAATTCCCAAACTTGAGGCTTCACATAAACAAAAAGTGCTTTACTGTAATCACAACAAACTGATTTTCTTGACTTGCAAAATTGTCTTTTAAATTGAAAAAACTCATATTTATTAGTCATTTTTAGTTAATTAATTACACAAATTAAATCTTTCTATGACTGTACATTTTAACTGTAGCTATGCATAGTAAGCTGCTTTTCAATTACTGTGGCAGAATTGTTTTAAATATATTATTTTAGACAATGTCAGCATTTCTCACCTTAAATCTCTGCTTTTTGTGACTTTCACATCTTGTTTCTAACTTTATCTTAGTGTTTAATCATTTTAAATATGCATATTTATACTTGTTTAAGTGATGAATGCATTTAAAAGTAGTAATCAACATTTTGCTTCACACATTGGTTTACACAGTACTCCTAATGGCATTCAGTGACCTCAGAGATAGATTATGTTTTATGATGACTAATGGCTGCTGCAGTTGGAGTCAGATAAACACAGCAACATATTGTGGAGTTGTATGACTTATGGTTGTGTGTCTCTTCCCCCTGCAGCTCCACACAGATATGGACCATGGAGACAGTGTCGTAAAGTACACTCTGTCAGGAGAAGGAGCTGGGTCCATCTTCACCATCGATCAAATTACCGGAGATATACATGCACTGGTGGGGCTTGACAGGTCAGTACCCATCGAGACATTACAGTAATACTTTGTAAAAAGCAATATTTGTAAATCTTACAGCTTATTGTTGCCATGAGGTGAGATAATATGGAAAAAGGAAGACATACAGCATTAGTTATTGTCTGATTCCCCTTTTTTGTTACTTCCTATTGACCTGTTCTTGTGTTGTGTATTCTGAATCTAGCTTATGTTTGTTTTTGCTGTTTAGAGAATACAGAAAGTATCCAAAATAGTATGTACATTTTCAATCCTCTCTTTATTTCTTTCATTTTTAGCTCAGAAACCTGATTAAATATAAAACTCTTCCAGTTGGAACCACTATTGGAGTGATTTCACCTATCATGCTCACTCCATAATTGTCTAATATTCAACATAAATGCAAAACATGTAATTTCAGTATTTTTTTCTCATAAAGTATGAATTTGACTGGGACCATACTCTATATTTTTAAAACTCATATTGGTGCCAATCACAGGAATAAAAAAACAGCCTCTTAGAGTGAAAAATGATGGTTTTATGTTTAGCGGAATATTGGAATGATAAAAAACGTGGACATTTTGTGACCAGATTTACACCACCATATAACAATTTTTTTATTATTCTATCAATGCAGGGTTGTACCATTGGCGGTCATACGTACATATCATCGGTCCTCCAAAATTGCAGGACTCTAGTTGTATTATTTCTCAAGTTATGGCACTTCAAACATTGCTCCACAGATGGGCGCAAAGGAAACAATGCAAGAATCAACATGACCTCACAGCTCTTTAAGAATTGTTAACTCAAAAAGTTGCAGCACCTGTGACCTAAAATTTGCACACGTTTTACTTAACAGCATACATATGCATAGAGAAAATAATCAGACACATATGAGATGAAGAGGTGGGGTGAACCATGGGTAGCCTGGTTATCCCAGTGGATGTGAAGTTTACTTAGAGACAGAGCTCTGGTTCTGTATATGACTATTTGGATGATAGTTACTAGACATAATTACTAGTATTCTGGTTTCTGATTTCTGTACTGTTTGTGCAGGCATCTGTCATGTTTGCAAATAGAAAACAGCACATGGTTGACATGGTTAATGTGATGTTCCAATAATAGTAATAAATGAATTTGGCTGTGGACATTGTGCTACATATGTCACATGTTACTCCTTTCACGTATTCCAAATATGTTTCCTATTGACATATCTTTGCCATTTATTTTATGGCTTTAGTGTCGCTCCTTTTCAGCCATCCGATCATATATTAGATGGGGTCATAACCCTGGTAATCCAGAAAATGGAGAACAAGCTTTAATCATTGTGTCATGTTTTAACCCACACCATGAAGCTGCTTGGAAATTGCTTGTTTGCCTGTTTCAGATGCCTTTTGAATGTAACTTTTACAGAGAAACAGAGATGTTAGTCACTCTGATCACAGTGACACCTGAACCATGTGGAGTTTTGTGCACATCAGAAGATCAGTAGACAGCCACAAAGAACAGACTGCTAGCTTCATCTGCTTGTGCTGTAAATAAAAATTTTTAACTCCATTTCCTTATATTGCAGCAACACAACAACAGAGAGAGTGCTCCAAAGTGTAATATGTGTTTCTACATCCCTGCAGATTTCCAGGGATTGTTGTAAACACTCTGATGATTATTATTATTATTTTGTTTTAACAAGTAGTACTGATGTGTTGGTGTGGATATTTTGAAGCTTTCTGTGATTTTTTTTTTTTTTTAATTTAATTTTGTTTTTTTTGCCAGAACGGCGCTCTCTTTTTTTCCGAGGGTATACTGATTTACACATTAAGTCATGCCTGAAACTCTTGTGTTTAAAGTTTGGCGTGTTAAAGTCCCAAGCTCTGCTGAACCAGCCATTAATTACAACATCATCCTGAAGACATTTTTTATGACTGTGTAATGTCACATTAATCCTGCCTTTGCTAGAACTGCTCATTCTTCACACCAATGAACGGTGACCGGTGCAGTCATTTTTCTTTTTATGCGTTCAGCATTTAATACTGATCAGGCAAGAAATTACACATGTAGTACAGTGTATATGTAGCTTTGTTATATGTAATATATGGATATATAGTGAGATGATAAGTCAGCACTGCGCAGATCTATGTATGTGTATATAATAATCATGGAGTTTTGGGTTGATTAGACACGTTATTAGAGAAATTTATGTTCAGTTCAGGTTAGCTGCGTTGCACATGCACACTGTTGTTGTTATGAAGTGAAGCATGGCAGTAAAGAGCACGGAATGAATGAACGCGTGTCCGCCTCGTAAATACACTACAACAAGTGTATTGTTTGTTGTTTTACAGGGAGGAAAAGTCCTACTACACACTGAAGGCCCAGGCTGTTGACATTCATACGGGTATCCCCCTGGAGCCAGAGTCCGAGTTCATCATCAAAGTGCAGGATATCAACGACAATGAGCCACGTTTTCTAGATGGACCCTACAGTGCCAGTGTGCCGGAGATGTCCCCAACAGGTACTGCTGCTTCAGGCTGGGGTGAAGTGATGCACGTAATATTTAGATATCAGCATCGAAAATGCAAGAGAAAAATTCAGTAAACAGCTTAGTAAGGAAAATGTCCAAAACATTTTGAGAGTGGCAGTCCAAAAGCATGCTCCCTGTGCCTGTTATACTATATGTTACTGAGTCATTCGTAGTATTTATGCAGAAACATTTTACTGTTGCAGTTGATCTTTTTTTTTTGTAGGAATGCAACTAATCATTTCATTACGGATTTATTTTCAAAGTATTTTCTTGATTAATTAATTGACTGTTTGGCTTGTTCAATCAATTATTCCAAAATGAAAATTAATCTAAAATGCATTTCAATTATTTTAATAATTTAAATAAAAGGCAGGCAGTGCAAACAAAGACAATGAAATGTTATGAAAAATTAACTTGTGTTATTTTTTTAAATCAAAATCTATTTATTTTACAAATTTACATTTTTAAAATGGCCATAAAAACCCTTGGCATCAGATTAATTAATAAAAATCTATGCTCAGTGATGAATTTCAGGTTCAAATTATTTACATCTAAAGTGTAATTTATGCTCTTCATGCAACACAATACCTTTTCATGGAAAAACATCAGTTGAATAATGTTTAATTCTTCAGAGTTCAAAGTTCATACACTACTGATTTTTGCTAATAATTCCTAATTTTTCAATCATTTTTTTTAAATCGTAGAAATGAACCACTGTATTGCATTTGAACTCGTCAGAAACTTTAAAAAGTCAAACTGTAACATGTTTGTATCTTTGTGAGTGTTGCTTTTAATCTTAAATTTAATATAATGGAGACTTTTTTTCTGTTTTGACACTTTCTAGCTCTGATAAATGAAATCAATCTTGCAATATTTTTAAGGATAACATGACTTTCAAACCTGCTGGTGGGTTTTGAGCTATACAGGGTTAAAAGAAAGAAACCTGAACAAAAAAAATATGGTGCAGTTGTGCAGCCAGATGAAAGGTCAGAAAGCCACAAAACCGTCAGGATTTAGTCCCTAAGAGCAACAAATATCCACAGACCAGGTCTTCTGACATCTACAATGGAAGCACTGAAGGAAGATTCGTGCATGCTTTGCATGGACTGAAGAGATTATCATCATCCCAAGGGATCAACACTAAAAGGAAGAAAAGGATTCAATGCAACGCTGAAAAAAAACAGCCATCTGCATAAAATTTGGAGATCATACATTATTTATGTAAGACGCTATACGTTATTTATTTTTTTCTCCCAGAGTAACAGTTTTTAGAGTGAGGAAAGTACACTGTCAATTTTTGCTGACATTGTTTAAAAAAAAGTGATAATTCATAAACTTTATTAATGAGGTCATAGTAGGTGGAGATGTTCTGGACCACAATATATTTAAATGTTTTTTTCTAATATTGGATAACTGTAGTATTATATTACTTTATACTTCACAGGTGTACCTATTAAAGTGACCAGTGAGTGTAATTGTGGGTCTCACAGAAGCGCAGACAACCACAGTTTACTAAGCCAGACTTAGTAGTCCATCTGTCTGCTAAATACCATTACTGAGAGGTAATTTAACAGTCAAGGTCTTTAGGCCTTAAGCTGTTAATGCTTCAGTTAAGGTCCAAAGTGCTCCAAGAGAACACAAGCTTGACCCCATCATGTCTCTGTTGCACTGTAATACAGCAGCAAACTGTATGGCAGATTAACCATAGTAGCAAACAGCACATGCATCCATATGATGGAAACATAATCCTGTGAGAAGCTGTCTGCTAAGAATAGATGCAGTCATGTTGTTTCATTATGAAGCATGAGGTTGCTGACTTTTCACAGTATCACAGTCAGTGCCTGTAATGCTTTTCAAACCCTATGAATTTGCATTTTAGCTATGAAGCCTTGTTTCTAAGACAGTGGATGGCAGATTCCACTGCCTTTCACCTTGAATTGGATCGAATAAATGTAGGTTATTTAAGAAAAACAATGGATTGCATCTTTGCTAAATGAAAGTCATCATCAATGAGTTTAATCACTTTGCACATGCAAGGCATTCATGTTTTTTTCTTAAACATGTCACAGCCATCTATGACCAACAATATCAATGAGCATTAGAATTATTGTCTAATCCTAGACAAGCCAAGACCAAATTGGTTTAATAAACACAGAGAAACTTGCAATATTTATGGATTTATGGCCATTTATGAGGTAGAATTTAGCCACAGTACATACATTCAGTCTATTTATGGAATGATTCTTGAAGTTGAACCACGACTGAAAAAAATTGGTCCACTTTCATATTTGCTGATGCCAGCAACAAAGAGCTAAAAATTATTTAAAAGACTTACGTCATCTGTAGAAAAATTGTGAAAATGTAACAAGCATGATAAAAGCAGCCAGAGAGCATTAAAATGGAGATCACAAAAGATTATTAAAACAATCAGGTCACAAAGCAGAAGGGAAACATGAAAGGGATCAACAACACAACCACATATCAAAAGACTGTTTAAGAAGAGATTTAATAAACACTAAAGATGTTGCCTGTCTGATCTCAGTAGGGGCATTGTTCCACAGTTTGGGTGTTGCGATGGAAAAGGCCAAAACCTTGGAACTGCCAGCCGAGTTCCATTTACTGATCTAAGAGAGGGCCTCTGGACATAAGAGGCTGAAAGATTTTTAACATAATTTGGAGCAAGGACATTTATTGCTTTGAGAGTGATTCCTAGAATAATAAATCAATGCCAAACCTCACAGGTAGTCAGTCTGAATTGGCCAATAAAGAAGTGATATGTTCATATCTCTTAGCACCAGTTAAGCATTTTGAATGAGCTGAATTACACCATCTTTTTAGAGCCAGAAACTGTGGGAAAAGCTGTGGAGAGCAGAGAGGAGACAAGTATGGAAATGAATTAGAGAGATTGAGAGGAAGATAAAACATACTGGATCTATAAAATAAATGTAGCATGGTTAAAATATGGTATACAAAGAAGCAAGATGTCAGCAAGTTGATATACATTCAGCATGGTGAAACATCTTTCTAGAACTGATGTGCATAGTCGTGTGAAAAACACATAGCCTTAGTCTATAGAGGTGGTAAAAAAAAAATTGGATTTTTTTTTGTAAATTGAACAGTCAGAAATTCAGCTTTGTTTTGTTTATAAGTTATAGAACTATTACAGTGTTTACTGCACAGAAGACATTTGAGTTATCTATACTTCTAGCCATCCTTGTGTTGTTTCCATGGAGGTGAAAGATGTTATAGCAGTGAAAAATGAGCCCACAGCAAGTACAAATGTCACATAAACAAAAAAATCCCCAGAAACTGCTTGGAGTTCAGAAGGTTTAGACATGTTTTTCCTTCCTGTAGAAGATGAATAGCCACCATTGTCTGGGATATTTTGCAAAACCCAACACTATATACTATTTTTGACAGGGTTTGGGGCCTATTTTTGAGCGAGAAAGTTAAAATATCCCTACATAACCTGTCCATTTATGCATGTCTGTGTTTGTCTAGGAACCTACGTCACACAGGTGACTGCCACAGATGCAGATGACCCCACATACGGCAACAGCGCTCGCATTGTCTACAGCATCCTCCATGGTCAGCCCTACTTCTCTGTGGATCCCAAGACAGGTGAGCTGATAACAGCAACTTGCGCTCAAACTTTTTTATTACAACCTCCATAACAAACCAAGAACTACTTATACAGCTGTATGAAGAAAAGTGTGACTTTTACATGAACCCACAGCTCACACTCCCAGCTATATTCACTCCCCACTAGACAGCATGAAATTCAACTGGTCATGACACAGCGAGGGGTTCTGACTTTCTCTTCAGTCCTGCACCTGAATGCTAAAACAAGCACCAAAAGGACGTAAAGATTTTCAGTCTTTTGCCAACGACATCTCTGCTGAGGAGTAATTACTCTGAACACAAAGTGTCATGTTTCATTTTCAACCAGAGGAGCAGCTTTCCTCACTGTTCTTCCTCCTTACAAATGCAGACTGCAAAGATTCCAGATCTTGAAACAAAAGAGCTTTAACTGGTAAAAACTACCAAACTGGTAGAAGTTTGGAGGGCATCACCAAGTATGGCTTTTCCATTTGTGATTATTACAAGATACAGAGAGTTGCCCTCTTGAAACTTTTTCTCTTTTGAATTCTAGCATCTGACAAATGAGTGTAGCATCAATAAATAACCTTTACATGATTTTAAAAAGGTGTATTTAATGACAAAATACATGCAAGATGTTGCCTTGGTCCAGACCTTTGACTCCTTCCACACTGCCTTGTTTTTCTGGCTCAGTTACAAGTAAACAGTGATTTCTATTAGTGGGAGGATCAACTATTCACCAGTCGGTGCCATGGGCTGGAGTTATGCATTTGTCAAGGTGTGTGCCAGAACCAAGAAGAAATCATAACAGAAAAAATATAAGAATGATGTTGTTTTACTCTACTCAACATTTAAAATCCCATGAAAACCAGTATGTGGGCACAGCTACACATCAGTGTGGAACTGAAAAGATCTTACATTCAGGCAGATACAGTGGTCTCTAGTGGTTAGTTAAGGAACATCGAATCCCCTCCACGATGGAAATTGTCGAGCATGGAGGCAATGTTGCACTGAAGATAGAAAGGGAGCGTAGCAAGTTGACAATTCTGTCTGATATCAGGCAATGTAAGGGTTCACTAGGGTCCACATGGCATCAATTTCATCCTCTCCTGAAGTCTGAGAGTACATGCAAGCCCCTCAGCGGATTTCTGCTGCCCAAAATGTGTGCGATTACGCTACATTCACATTCTTAGAAAAACAATAAACGGACCACATCTACCTTCATATGAAACCATGGATCCATTCGTTAGCACCTCAAAGACCAGTTTCTGGAACTCAGAGGGATGTTTTTGTTTGATATTTCTCAGTTTATGTCTTACTAAAACATTTTTGTTCTGTATTTTGGGTGTCACATTACCACTTCAGCACTTTTGCATGAAGTTTCTTACCGTCTCTGCACATCTGTTATGATTCATAAGCCTCGGCAAGAGTGCACAGCCTCAACCGTTATGTTCATAGGAGGAATAACTAGATATGACCTACTCTGCATGTATGCAAGCAGACCCCACAAGACTAGACAACAAAAATTGTAAAATAGCAGCAATTATGCAGTCATGATGCTCACGACTGACTGTGTCCTGTCCAGAAGGAAACATATTCAAGGCTTAAAGCTGGAAGGATCAATCAGAATGTGTTCCTCATGTCTCTGCATTAACTCTTACCACTCATTTTTCTGTCCCGATGTAAAGTTTGACCCGAGCAGTGTGTGTTGGATGACACATGACACAACCCATATTGTAACTGAGATAGCAACATCACAATGTCTCCATGACAAAAAGCCTGGAAAAATGTCTCCAGATTTGACATCCATGACACTAAAGACTGTCCACTCACAGATGACGTGAACAACTTTCATTATCTCACAACAACAGTCTGTAATGTCTTAGACTGGAGGATAATAGTAGTCCCCATGTTAGACGTGGAAGGAATAGTCTTGAGAAGGGCTTAAGGTGAGTACCTGCTGAGGAGAGACAGGGCGACAGAGTGTTGAGGGATTTTCTGGAACAAATCTGATTCACACTAGCTTCAACTCATAACATACAAGTTCTGAAAGGATCTGCTGCTAATGTCACCTTCAGAGGTCTCGTAGCGTTCAGGTCTCAGCAGGTAGAAGCTTTCTTGGCAGCACATGAAGGAGAGATATTCAGGAAGGGTGTCATCCTAGTTTCTGATACTGGCAGGAAGTGTTTTGCTTTATCTCAAAGGGATCAATAGACATTTTGGAAACTTGACTTCTTTGAATTTTGCAGAGAGTAAAATGAGACGATTTCTAACACTTTTCTGTTACAAGGACAATTGATGTAGCTATTATTTTGATGTGATAATTGAAAAGAAGGATGATTAGAATTATTATGGATGGGCTTCACATTGAAAGGCATTTAAAACTAAATTTTGGAGGATCATAATGGACCACAAACTTACTTGGAAATATTATACAGGGGGTCCTCGACTTACGTCCAAGTTTGGTTCCTACGGATTGATGTAAGTCAATTTTCACTGTAAGTCAGAACTCTGGCGAAAATTTAAACAAAGCCGCTATGTGTATCATGTTATGACAAAAATGTAAACAAAGCTGTTACATGCATCACAATATCGATCAGTTCTTCGGAAAAGTCATGAATACCAACAACTTTCATGCATGTATGAATCATTTTACGAGAAGAAACAGAATATGTTGCACTGTTTTTAGGACTTCAGCCTTTTATTCTATCTAATTTCACTTCCTTTTCTTCAAAGCATCAGAAGAGTCTGACTAATGATTGGGAGCCATAATGAAGGGCCAAAGGTTAGTGAATGTAGCACAATCCAAGGTGGCGTACAACCAGTGAAAGTAAACAAAGCCGTCTCATAGCGTCGTGTGACGATGTATTTGTCCTCTCCACTCGCCAACTAGTTCCACATAATCAGTTCTGACGTAACGACGAAACACCCTACGCCGTAAACCGAGGACCCCCTGTATTACTATTAGGAAATACACAGGTAATATAAATTTTTACTTAGTCCGTCTCCTTTTTAGGTCACAGAATGTGTCTAAGTAGTTTGAGTTACAGTGTATTTTTTTTTTTTGTAAAATTGGCATTGTAAGTTTTACATTGAAATGAGCAGAACAAAACTAAATTGAATAAGTAAACAAAACAAACAACACAACATGTTACAAATTGACACACTGAAACAAATATAACAGGGAAAGTGAAAAATACACACTAATGCAATATTCCACAGATGATTTAAAAGCTACTTTTAGGTGGTGCGTTCTGTCTCCGTCATGAATTTTGGATCACTGGTTGTCACAGACGTAGTGTTTGTTTTGCTCCGTTTGAAACTCAGATCAAAGTATTTTAGATTTGACATTGTTTTGCTTCTCTTGATACTGTGTAGATTTGCTTTGTTTTTCCTCAGCAGACCAGTTTCATGCAGCATTTCATTTCGCACCGTGCATCCTGGGAGAAAGAAATTGTTCCATAACCTAAGACTTATTGTGGTTCACACCAGTTTTGTACACATGGGAGTAGCAACCTTTAAACCACACAGATTCATTCATCTCCATACTCACATTCTCTTCAGTGCCCATGCTGCTCTTTTTGTGAAATGTCTTTTTTTTCTTACTTTAACATTAACTGACTCTAATGCACCATGTAGATGAATTTATTTGCTTATTTTGAATTTCAGTTTGCAAACTGCATGAAAGTAAAGTAAATGTCATGGTTATAACATCAAGGTCATATTCAACACATTTTTTCTAGAGCTTTCAACCTCATTTGTCACGGACTTCAGTTCCCATCATGTGACCTAAATGTGCATCCTCATGCCACGTTAACACAGGTGGTCATATATGAAGATATAAGGTCAAGACTGAAGTTAAAATCTCTCCAAAACAATTAGGAAATCTGGGCTGATCAACTATTAATATTTGCTAGCTTCTTGATTTCACAAAATAGGTGTCAAACATTCGATAATAATTGTTTTTAATTGTAATTATTCACTTATTTTTGTCTGATAACTTTCAAGATTCTTTGATTTCAGCTTAAAGTAAAGGCTTTTTTGTCTGCTGTGCCATAAATGTCTGCTCCTTTAATCAGTCTTACATTTTTCTTTGAGAATAAAAAAGAACAGGCGTAGACATCAGTATTATTATCTTGATGCTTCCATTCCAGGTAGTACACTCCTGGATCTCTTTGGTTTGGGCACAAATTGTTCAATTCATTATCATTAGTTTTAGGACATTTTTCAGTCATTGCTCCTTGCCGCCTGAATCTGTCACAGTTTTTGCCTGAACCATTACAGTTCCATCCATTGCTTTGGCTGTTGCTTCTTTGGATTTTTCTTTAAAGCAAAGGTAACATATCTGTCTCAGCCTTAACAAGAATTTAGATTTCAGTCATTTCAAAAGTTCATATGTAGCACAAAATATTCAGTTTCTGCCAATAAGTAAACATTCGTCACACTTTCACTGAGCTCTTTACATAGTTTGACAGACCAACAGTCTAAAAACAAAAGAACACGCAAAATATCACCTTTGAGAAGATGGAGGAAGGAATTAACAAACTGTGACTTGATGAATTGTTAGTTTCTTGCTTTCTCAATTAATTATTTAGCTGTAAATAGTTTTCTCCAAATTGGTGCTAACAGATAAAAACAGTTATTTGAGGACTGAAAACTGACTTCAGGCAGTGTATTGACATGCTGGTCAAATTAAGACTAGAGTCCTAATCTTATGTATCTGTCTGTCTCTTTATATGGAAGACTTAAAATCACTGTGAAATCACCTTTCCACATCTCCCCTGACACCTCTCTTCCTCCAGGAGTGATCAGGACAGCTCTGGCAAACATGGACCGTGAGGTGAAAGAGGAATACCAGGTTCTTCTGCAGGCCAAGGACATGGGAGGCCAGCTGGGTGGTCTAGCCTCCACTACCACCATCAACATCACCCTGAGCGACGTCAACGACAACCCGCCACGCTTCGCTAAGAGTAAGAAAGTCCCAACAATGATGTCAGATTGCTGATTATTTGAATGGATGAATGTGTCTTTGATTGGTTTGTTTGTCAAGATGGATGAGTAAAATTGATCTTTTTCAAACTATGAATGACTTTTCCTTTACTTGACTCTCATTTCTGTGATTTTCTCAGGTATTTTCCATCTCCGGGTGCCAGAGTCAGCGGCAGTGGGTTCAGCTGTGGGTCGGATTCTCGCCCACGATCTGGACGCTGGCAGCAATGCATGGGTGGATTACACCATTGTTCCAGGAGATGAGGGCAACATGTTTGACATCGTCTCTAATAAAGAAAGTCAAGAGGGAGTCGTGATCCTGAAAAAGGTAAATTGGCCTTCACCCTGCTGTACTGCACCGGCTTCATATACATAATACTGTATTAGGTCATGTCTTTTCACAAAATGTGCGCATGTGACCAGCATGGAGGATCAGGTGTGTAATTATCTTAAGTAGAATGTGTCAATTAAACATAATGCACAATTCCACTTCACCAGTGCAGAAAAGTTATGCCATTCTGTTGCTAAGTTTCTCTTTTCTAGCAGAAATTCTGTCTCTCCTCACTAGTTCAAAGCTGCCAATATATATGTATAATCAATCTTGGTTGATTTGTGCTTAATGGCGTTAATAGAAAAGATGTTTTTAAAAGTTCCAGAGTCCTGGGGTCAGCAAAACTCTAGAAATGCTACAGAATAAGTTGATCAGTTGTTGTTGTCTTGTCGAGGACATAGGGGTGAGCTGCCTGTGGCTTCAAGCACAACAGTTCACAGTGATTTCTCTTTCCTGTTCCACCACTCTTTGTATCTGACATATAATCATTAACTTTAGTCAGTGAAAAACATGTTGAGTTTCCTGTGACTGCTTCACACCAGACTCTATGCCTTGGCTTTCAGTTTGAAGCAGTGGTACCATGCCTTTGCCTTACTTGAAACTGAATGCAGCTCTGGAAAGGCTGTGGGGGCCGTCAAGTAGCTGTGAGGCTGAAATTATAAAACCATCATAACAAAAGATAATTAATTCCATAAATGGACGACATGTATGCCCCATGCTAAGGCAATCTGAGTCCTGTGCAGGAAATGTGGACTTCCTCACTCACCCTTATATTAGAGGGTTACCTAGGAAACTGGGTTTAAAATACAAGAGATTTGAATGTGAAACATCAGTGCAGTGATTTTTAAAAACTTTTTGACAGTAGTTTAACCATGGTCAAACAATGGTTATGTGGATTAGATTTTATATTTTTTGGACATCTGTAACCTCTTTGAACATTTGCTATCTTATTGTATTTATATGGAGGGTTTTGTGCATCCCTGTGACCCTGGGAGCTTTGTTTGATGCATTAGCTCCACCAGTATGATGTCCCAAGGCCTACTTGTCCCCACTGGAGGAACCAGGCCAAGCGTGATTCACAGACTCTCTATAAATCAAAGCTATAGCATGTAGAACAAGGAAACCAGGCTCTTTTCCTGGAGTCAGACCAGGTTAGAGAATCTGGATCTGGTGACCTGATTGTGACCCATGGAGCTGCCACTCTGTGCCGTCACCACCTCTGGGGAAAAGCACCAGACCAAAGATGCAAACCTAGTTCCACCATCAGACTGAGTGAAACTTTATCTTCTATTATAAAATCAAGCATAAGAGTAATGAAACCTGTAGGCAGCCCATCTTGAATTTGCACGTATATCACTGCACATCCTATCTGACACCCTTTTAATCTTGGAGATGCACTTGAGCCTTCTGTGCTTTTTCATTCATTTACTGAACGCCTGCACTGACCGCTAACCTAAAAGCCATGCTGCTGCTTCAACTACTGACAGGATTTCAAAAGCTTCACCTCAACCTCAGCATCCACCTGCATCTGATTCCTGCTTCTTCCTTGGGCGAGGTTAGTGTCATTGCTCTCTACTCCCTGCTGAGTTCAGCTCAGTGTTGCTTGTGGGAATCAACAAGGACAGCAAGCACTAATGCTGTACATATTTTATTGTAACGTAAAAGCGTGTTTCAAATAAAGGTTTTCTGTGCAGCTACAGTAAATAATGAAGTGTTTCAGAATGAAGTCAGCACAATATCTTGGATATTACTTCACACTGTAGTAAATGCATGCCAAAAGCGGCTAAATATGTTTTAAAATACCCTCAGATCCACAGCATAAAAAGGCAATTTTCAGCCAGTAATAGCAATGCAATTCTTTTGATATCCTCAAATCAAATGCTGCATCCCACTGTACTGTTCTGTTGGTTCGAACCAAAGGCACATTTTGCTAGCATCAGCAGCTCACTGGTGAAGTGCTGTTAGTGATCTAAGTGTGGGAGGAATGTTCTACTCTGGCTGTGATCCTCATCATTCTGCCTCTTAACCTTCCATTGAACCAAGCTATTAGACTAGATAATGCATTACACACTTGCAAACACACACTCTAACACACACAAAACAGTCTTCATTTTGCTGCGTCAGCCGCTGGATTCCCCTGCTTACAGAAGATCTATGGTATATAATGAAGGGATGGGGAGAGAAAAGAAAGAAAGGTGGAGAGGGAAGTAGAAGGAACAGAGGCAGAGAAATGCAAACTTTAATGCAGAAGATTTTCAGTTGACCAGCAGGTTTAAACCGAGAAGGAAGGGATTATTTTCACCAAAAAAATGTTTAAATAAGCAACTTTGATGGACAGAGATGAGTTTTAAGGGTTAAAACTCCTCCAAAAGAAGCCGTGTAAGGACTTGAGTAAACTTAAACTAGGTCTAGGGGGATACCACCTCGTATCACACTCGCATACACACCCACCGTGAAACACACACCGGAACACACAGCGCATATGTCACATCAAATCAAGCAGTCTGGTATCAGAGGACCGCGGAGGATTTTATTTCAGACTGTCCTCTAAATCAGAACAGACACGACAGCTACATTCAGAGCACGAAACTTTGCCAGCTACGTCTCTTATTTTAGAAATGAGATAAGCCATAAATCGGCGGCTCTCGATGCTGACATTTCGTCCCTGCTCACTGTTTCAAAACAGAGAGACATTTGTGGAGCATAAAAATAAGTCGGGGCATCAATCACAAACATTTGGCCAAATTATTCTTCAAAACTTTTTGCATACAATACCTTGCATCTTCATTCAAAGGAACAGCAAAACAGTACATTGATATTATTGTGAAAATGTTGAAAGCTATAAACTGGTAATAGTTCAGACTGGATGCATTCAGTATTTTAAATTGAAGGCTAAAAGTAGACAGAAATGATCCTACAGTATACAAATACATATTAGAATTCAATTCAGTTCAAATGGTAAAAGACAAAACAAACTACAGATGAGTCACCTGATGCATTTTCCCCCAGAAGACTTTATCATAGAGAAGCAAAATGACTGTTCACCAGGGTTACAGATGAAGGACATTAAGCTTTTTAATGTGTACTGAGCTCCCGAAGAATCTTTAATTTTCAAGTTAATTCACTGTACAAAAGGAAGCCATTGAAAAAGAATCAGTAAGCAGTGAAAATGCTCAGGTTGACTTATTTACAGGTGGAAAATTAGCTTTGGGAAAGATTTGAAGCAATCTCCTGTGAGTCTTAGATGTTTCCATAACTGTCCCTCATTTAAGTTACCCAAATATTCACAGAACACTGAACTAAGTTTGAGGCTCGTAGGCATTTCTAATTCAACCCCTGATCTTTTTCCTGAGCTGACAATATTTGGTTTTTAGCTCATATATCCCCCAAATCAAGCCTCCTTGCTGTAGGAGCACAATTGCACAGTTCCACAGTATTATTTCAGTCTCAGCAACACACTGCTTTCCAGACATGCTAGCTTTCCATGATGTCTCTTAGACAGCCCAGGATTTAATTCAGTCATGCTTCATGCAAATCACTGAACTGTAGTTATAGTTGGAACTAGAGCAAAAGTGTATTTACTTCTGCTGCACAGAATACAGCAGAGGTAAATTAACTCCTGAGCATCATCATCACACTCATTCAACATGTATATATGTATAATTTACATTAAAAATGGACAATTTGGATTCACTGTTTGGAAAAATTAAAGACCTTACAATAGGAATTCAATACAGGTCAGTACACTTTAATTACTGGGATTCAAATCTTGCCTCATATGCCCAGCTTTATTTTGGTGACAGACTCAGTCCTCCACAGCATAGAGAATACCAGCATGGCACAAATGTTCTGCCATTCTTCAGAGACAGCTTATTTTGAACTCGTGCAGCCCCATATCACCTCACTCTCACCTTTGTGCTTCACTGCCAGGACTCTGCATTCACTGTTTTCATCATGTTCAGCTTCACACCAAACATGCTGAACCCCATCTAAGCTGAACAAATTTGCCTTTGTCTTGTCTTACCAAAAGATGTGTTCCCAGTATTCAGAATGCTTCTTTTTTGTGTTGTATCAAAGGGCAAGCAAGTTTTTTCTTTCTTTCTTATTCTTGGATACCGTTCATTCAGGCTGGTTGAATACAATGTCCTTCTCACTAGCTGAGCTGTCACAGAAACTCAGATTTCCACTTAACACCCCTGTTCCAAATGTAACGCTCTTGTGATTCTGTTTTTCAGAGATTATTCAAGTAGAGTCCCGTCTGTGGTGTAGAACGAGGATCACTGCGACTCTGATTAGTGGTACTGTGGCCCGTTCTATACCTCCTGATTACCGCTCCAGTTGTGTTTAAGCTGATTTTTGGTTGGTCTCCCATCTTCCTGTACTCGTTTCCATCTGTGAAGTCTCACTGTCAAATTTTCTTATTCAGAAACTCTTTTTCTTGTGGAGCCATGATGCAGACATGCCGACAGGTCCTAAGACTAGAAGGAGCTGGTGTTCCTAGGTCATTTTGTAGTTATTCTTATAAAGCTGATTGGAAACCACAGGTGTCTTTAATTTGATTTCAAGGAAAACAGGTTTTCTAATTTGTGCTTTGGTGATCACAGATGTATTCACTTTTGTTTCATTGAGTGTCAAGCATCAGTTTTTGATTTTTTCATAAAGGGACAGACATTACTTATGAACTTAGGAGTAATGCAGTTATTGAGAGGTGATTCAGTGTTGAATCATTTCACTTTTTGGTAATATTTCACAAGGGTACTACCTTCTGTTGTATACTGTAAAAACCGCAGTATTTTAACCTAACATTTTAAATGAATTTTAATGTCTACGTGTTTTTGTCCAGAACTAAACCACAGTTTGTCCCTAAGGACTTGTAATGTGCATTTCATTTATTAAATATACATGAACTAAAAATTTGACTACTTAACTTAAAATATGTTGACAATGAACTCGAAAGTAATCACTCCTTGCTTCTCAACTTAATTTGAAGCCAAATTAAAATAAATCACATTCCACACAGGAGATAAGTTATGATATTGAGGCATTCTTCTAGATCTCCAGATGTTTTTTCATTGAAATATTTGAAGACAATTACATTTTTTAAATAATATTTTCTCATTTCATACGTATGTACCTTTTAAAATTTTTGTTTCTCCATGTCATCAGCATCTTCGGATCATTCATAGTCCTTTAAGATTGTCCAGGTTATTGATATTCTGTCATTTCTGTACTGAGGAGCAGCTCTCGATAATCTGAGACTTCCACTTATAGCTCCTGACTGTGTTTTATGATACTTGATTCATTGCAGTACTATTCATGTCCTCATTCAAACAACTTTCATAGCAACACCTAAAGAGAGATTGTCAGTGTGACTGTTCCGTATTATTTAAACACTCATTAGCGTCAGCATGAACATAATGAACAACTCGCAGCAGTGCTGTAGAGGTGTGTTCACCTGCCAGGAATCACTAAAACAGACACAAAACACCTGCTCACTTGTTTCCTTCATTACTGCGCTGCTCTTGTAAAACTGATACAGGACCTTACTGCTATGTTTGTGTATTTTCTAAGCTTCAGTGTTTTAAGGGAGCAGATTGAGGTGATTTTGACAGCTTTCATTCCAGGAGCAAACATATGGATACGATAGGCTATCAGAATCAAAAGCCTGGATCTGCTGCTTCCCAAATTAATGTTAAATTAATTTCAGAGTGTAGGTTAATTTTCATTCATGGTTTTCTTTTGGTAAGCTTTCTGACTAAGGACACACCTGCACACATTCAGTATTTTCCTGATTCATTCTAGTGTGAATATCAGGAACTCGTGTGATTCTTTAACAGCAGTGTGAAGAAATGAATCACAGGTTCAGAAAAGTGTTTGAAAAAAGTGTAAAAACAGCAGGTTATGTGAGAAGTAGTGTCCTCCTTTAGTCTGCCTACAGTCTCCTCTCAGCTGTTCAGTACAGTAAGAGAACTTTTTTTTTTTTTTTAACAAGGGACTCATTGAATGTCAGTGACAGACATTTAAAAGTAGATCAGGAGCTGTTACAAAGTACTTCTTCTTCTTCTCCTCTGTGGCGTCCCTGCAGCCGGTACAGTACTCTGCATTATATGCACAGTATCCTGAGACGTCAAACGACAAATCAGAAAATGTATTTTTTTAAAAACCCTGTTAGGATGAGGTGTATTTAGCTGCAGGCTTTTGCTCTATTATTTTGTATTATTTAGATGTCTGTGGGTCTGCTAGCTGCATCTTGTTCATCACAGTTGTCATCATAATTAAGGACCACATCCATGTTGTTGAAACATCACGCATAGGCTGCAAACACTGCAGTGTCATTGGTTTTACTGTAGTTTGAAAAGCAGCACATTGCTGCTCTACCAGACACTGATCTCCGGCCAAACACTCTCCTCTCTTCGCACCTTCTCTCTCCTTTTCCTTTCTACTGTCTGTGGCAAGATGCCAATCAGTTAAATCCTCCCTGGCTCCCTTGCTGCCAATCAGCCCTCTTCCCTTTCCCCTCACTTAACCTTACAAGTCTAGGTGTCAGCCAAGTGAAACACTGAGTGAATTTTATTGATCCAGAAGAGGTTCTTACTCTCCCTTTTTTTTAATCATGTTGATGGTCTACAACAGACAGATTCAAATGAAACTCCTTTGTAGCTCAGCTATTTGAAACTCTATTAGAATGAGATCTTGTTTTCTCTCATCTGACTTCCATGTCATCTATCTTTCTGTTAAGGTGTAATACTGTATGTCAGACAGTTCCTCTGAAAGGATTCACTCCACTAATGTATGCAGAGGGATAAACACTGACCACAATAGAAGATTACCAATGAGAGGCAGGTGAAGATTCAGTGAAAAATGGCTGCATTTTATTCCTTTATGTGCTCAGAAATGTCTATACTTGGGTCATTTTCACATATTACATTTAACATTTTACATTGTATATGTTATTTGTATTTCAGTAAATAACAACTGGTCTTATTCTTGCAAGATGAAAGCATCTTCACTAATTGCTGATGAATTTCATGCCGTATGCTTTAAATGCTGCCATTTATATTCATCGGTTTAAGCAAAAAATAAATTCTGACAAGCAATCAAATTAATCTCCTGTTTCAACAAATGGATTTGAGTCTTCAGAGTTCACTTCAAACCTTTATCTGTGACTCATCACAGGGAGAACATTTCTGTTTTGTATAATGAATTATACTAAATAAACTTTTGTTTCCTCAGTGTTAGTTCTTTATTATTTTTCTCAGTTGAAAAATATGACATGGAGGATTTTATTTGCTGTATCGTTTTCAAGATAAGCTGATGAGTTACAAATAAATTACTTTCCTGCATAGATTGATTTTGCTTTTAGCCAGGTAGATTTAACTCTTACACTGCATAAACTCTGCTTGCAAATGTCATTCCAATTGCATGATGGCAGCATCCATTCCCAAATAGTTTTGCCTTCACTTCTGTGGAGCTGTCATGTCAACTGTCCATAGAAAGAGTCTATAATTCCTCACTCCAGTAGTCTGTTGTTGACGATAAAACATTTTCCTTGTGGAAGACAACAGAGGCAACAGCTGAAAGCAATCACAATGTGCTTTTATTCTGGTGTACTGTTCACTCTACACTGGCTTTAGACTGATTTCAAGCTCAGAATGGTTTTAAGTTTCACAAGGTTTGCTTATCTGAGATTCAAACACAGCATCCTCTGCACCCACAGTGAGAATCAAACCTGTTCATCAACAAGTCACAACAAACTACTCATTCCCCAGTTGGAAAAGCTTCAGTCGACAACAAACACTCGTTCTCAATGGCAGCAGCTGTTTTGTCTTGACAACAGAAGAATCCAATTATAAAATGCTTTTACTGCTGCAAAATGTGTTCTTTTCACTGTTTGCAATGTTTTGCTCTTCATACACATCAAACACGGGGAAACCTATTACATTTATCTCAAAGTTATTGTGTATTTAGCAACAAATATAATATGCCTTTTTATATCCAGTGGTATAAACCCGGGGACTTGATTAGACTTTAGTTTATTAAGTTTTGGTTTCATTGTCTTGATAATACCTTGAATGTGTTTTTCACATTGTGATATTTAAAGTTTTGAATAAGCAAAAGTGCTAATACCAACAATCTCACTAAGGAAATGAGTGAGTAGCTGACAGTTCAGCTTTGAGTTTCCCGAAGCAATGCCCCTAGTTTCTACTTTTGTGCATTAAAGTCTGTTTGCAGTGGATTGTTTGCATAGACTGCTCAAATAGTGTGCATTTGATCTTGGTGGCCAAATACCTGTAAGTGTGTTGAGGTTCAGCTCACAATGACTGGCATCTTGTCACTTCTCCTGGCTTTTAGTTTAGAGTAATATGATGATGAGGGCTCATGTCAGAAGACCTGGAAATCTTTAGTTTAATATGATCGGACAGGATGGATGGAGGAAGCACTAGCCACATTTCCAAACCAGGAGCACTTAATATGCATCCCTACATTCAAAATTAATTTTAACTAACATTTGTAGGAAAGGGTCTGTTCTTCAGCACACCTCAAGCAGCAGTCAGCAGTGCAGCTCCTGACCCCTGTATCCATCCTTGTGTATTGCTAACACACATGGGCAGCCAAGCGTGAAGCGGCTGGGATGAGCATCAGCACCTCTGCAGCAAAACGTCGGAGTGCAGGTGGGGAGAGAGTCACTGAGTTCAAGTGTCTTGTTCACAAGTCACTGTAGACCGGAGTGAGTGATTGACAGGCAGATTAGCGCTGCATCTGATATGATGTGAATTATTATGTGATGAAGATTAAACTAAGCCGCAAAGCGGAACTGTCAGTTCACCAATCAGTCAGTACTCCTACCTTCACTATAGTCATGTCTTCTGGTGACTGAACAAAATAAACGATGTCACAGGTAAAAGTTGCCAAAGTTTCTTCCATAGGTTAGATGGACTTACATTCAAGGACGGGGTGATGAGCTCGTAAGAAGCTTCAACTCCAACTGCTGCTCGTTTGCTTTGAAAGGCGCCAGCTGAGGAGGTCATGGCTTCTAAGCAAGATGCCACCTTGGCACCTCCCTAATGAGGTATTCCCTTTGGGTCCAACAAGGAAGAGACTGCAGGGCAGGTGTAGGTTACACTGAAAGGATTAAACTTATATCCCATCTGGTCAGGAAAGACCTCTGGATCACCCAGGAGGAGTTGGGCTGTTGTTAGCACTATTTGCCTTTAAGATAGCACCAATTCTCTGAGCTATGATTGCACATAATTTATCGAGCTGCTTGGCAGGTAGATTGTTAAGCAATTCCCAGAACTTAAAGGCTCTACTGCTAACATCTTGTTACCTGATAGGACAGGCCCAAGAGGACTCCTTCACAGCTCTATGGAGTTCATGTCTTGATGGATCTGAGCTGTTTTGGTGAAATGAAGGAATGCAGACAATAGTAGACAGGTGGTTTTAATGTTGGGTCTGATGTGTGTTTGTTATTCTCGGAAGATGCTGGGTTCACGAGTGTCTGGGTATAATGATGCTTTTCTCTCAGCATTCATAGGTCTCCTATAGAATTCATTTTGATCCAAAGGACACAAGCCTGTCTTCAAGTCATTCTCTCAACTTTAAACAGGTAGGAGCTCTAGCTCCAGTGAAGGTGGAACATCCGAATGGTTTTGTTACTGATGAGATACAGCTTGGAACACCGGTCAAGCTGGGGAATGCGAATTGGCTTCAGCTTGAGATAACCTAGTTTGATATGTATATGAATGTATCTTGGTACAGTTTGCAGCTGCATTTCCATATCAAAGTTGCTGTCTCCTGCGTCTTCCCCCTGTGCATTCTCAAACAGATAACCATGGGAAAGAATGGAAATCGACCCTCCTCCGTGTCCAAATCCATCAGTGTGCACCACATTCATCAGAGTGATTGGACATCAATAACCAAATATGCTGCTTTTGAAGTCTCTACCGTGAGGAATTAATATATCACGATGCAGTCATGGTTGCTATGCAACAATAGGGCAAGTTGTTCTGGCGTTGGGCTTGACTGAACTTTAGGTGTGAATGTATAATACACATTCTTGGATGGATGGTGGTGACAGAGGGGTTAGGTTTTCTGATTGAATGCTCAGCAGTGAAGGTTGTTCCACAGTTTCTGAAGCATTCCTTTCAGTGCATTCATACTATGTGTTGCTGATTATTTTCTTTTCTTTTTTTCTTTGCTCTGGAGCCCCTGACATGTACATCTCATGAATAGAAAATCAAATCTCACTGTTTTATTTACTCTACATTTCAACCTGTCAGCATCTACTAGTGCAAGATGCAATCAACATGGGGTTGAAGGCAACAATAGTTTAAAGTATCTGGTTCATCTCCAGTTGGAATGGTGCATTAGTCAGTAATCTTTTGCCAGCTAAATGTGTTTTTAATCAAAATATTTAGCATCTTCTACATTTTATTACAGATCTTTTATATTTATGATGCAGACTGTAAGTATTTGAACAGTTGCACATTTTCCTGTTCTTAAGACTCCATACTGTAGCACATTCAATTTGAAATAAAATAATGAAGACACATAAAAGTACCAAATCTCAGCTTTAATTTGAGCAACTGTACATCTATATAGAAAGCTCCAAAGTGCAAAAGTCCAAAAGTCATTGGACACTTGGCTCTCAATTGCTTCTTTGGCAACTGGTTTTGAAATTCAAATGATATTTTATTGAGATCTTTATGCAGTGTTCATGAAGTCAGAGTTATTTTACACCAATTATAAAACACAGAGCCTGAAAAACAAAAAAATATGTACGCTCAAGTGTTTATTCTTTGAACTGTGATGCATTTATTACAGCTAGACTCATTACATTCACCAAAAGAAAGCTGAGACCTTATCTTTTAATTGTGACTTTAATATCTCATTATTATGAGATCTCAGAATTATGTGAAAGTATGTGATGATTATATTGTGTTGTACTGTGAAAGCTCCAGGCTTCCTGTGCATGAATGCTGAGGATAATCTTGAACAGAACGCATTGTAAATTAATTTAAGGATTTTGATTTAACACCTCCACCAATGTTTCAGATTCCTGATTTAACAGGTTTAACATAATTACCACACATGTAACCTGGGTTGTAATCCTCTCCATTGAAAAGAATTTCACTTTGTACAGATGACGGGAGAAAATGTGGTTAATATGCGCCCACAGCTCACTTTTGCCCAGAGGCTCACTTACAAATGAATTGAGATTTAATCATTTCTGCAGCTCTGTTCTCTTTTAATTTCATGCTAACATTTGTCTCCTTTCCTTTATTCCTGTGTTTCTGCAGATGATCGACTATGAAACCAAAAAGTCCTACACTTTCAAGGTGGAAGCGTCCAATGTGCAGTTAGATCCCCGTTTCCTCCACCTGGGGCCCTTCAAAGACTCTGTGACTGTGAAAGTGAACGTTCTGGACGTGGATGAGCCTCCTGTCTTCACCAAGCCCTCCTACTCCATAGACATGTACGAGGACACTCCTCCAGGAACCATCATCGGCTCGGTGACGGCTCATGACCTGGATGCCAGCAGCAGCGCTGTCAGGTAAGCAACTCTTCATTAACCTGTGAAATATGTCAGTCACACTTTCTACTCAAACACCAATCAGCAATCAGTAAGGTTTATAATTTGCATTCAGTATTAGTGTTTTTAACATGATTATTTAATTTAAGTCCTGGAGCGCTGGAAATTTAAGACGTAACCTTAATAAATGCAACATGGTATTATTTTCCCTCACCACGCAATAAATTCTACTTTTACATGAATTCATTTACTACATTGCTGTTTTAAATTATCTTTTAAACTGGACAAATGATCAGTTTGTACAGAAGTTATTCTATGAGATTAAGAGGACCCAATCACAGGGCACAGGAGGCAGGCTTCACAAACAAAAACTGAAACTTTATTTAGTAAACTCATACCAAAATAATTAAGTAAAAGATTGCAGGGAGGAGAAGATAGTTAACCAAAAATCCAGAGTGGCAACAGAAGCAAGATGGAGTCAAACAAAAGGCTTTAAAATCAGATGAGCTCAAGGAACACAGGTAAACAGACAAACTGGCACTTATAAAAGGGAGGGATGACAATATAGGTGCCTTTCAAAACCTATATGACCAAAGTTTACAGTATGCCAGAAACAAAAAAGATTTTAAATGTCCTAATACATGTATGTAATATATCAAATACATATCCCCAAATGCCAGCTTGCACACTTTTCTGACCATTCTGACCCACAATCCTCTGCACAGGGGAAAATATGCGTTCAGGAAATTTTCAATTTTTGGTGGAAATAATTACATTCTCCATACCCAGTTATTAATTCTACAACGAATACTAGCTTTAAGTACTTAATACGTCACTGTCTGGATCCTCTATAAATTCTTTTTACTCTGATGAGGTCAGGTTTGTGATGTTCATCACCCAGTAATCAATGCCTTCTATTGCAGACATGAATTCTTACATTTGCGTGGGTCATAATTGCTTATTCACATACAGTTCATGAACTCATGCACCTTCCTGTCTTCTGAGTATCGGATCAGTCGAGCAATCAACGTAAACATCAGTGAGATATCATTTGTGCATCATCAAGACATACATGAGTAGCTGGGAAAAACACACATGTCTAACATCACATGAGCAGTTGATGTCCTGCAGAAATGATGATAAGGAACCAGATTACATGAGTAAATGTTTACATCGGTACTGTTGAGTAAATCACATACTTAATGGTGTTTTGCTCAGAGTTGATCGGCAAGTTGAGTATTTGCTTGAGCTTGTGATGCAGAGAGCACACAAACAGCTTATTTCATACTGACAGAAGAGTGATCAAAGCCTAAGATGCACTATTATGACTAAGTAGTGTATCCCAATTGTATTAATACTGCATGCAACTGTACTTACTTTGTAAAGGCAGTTGTAGTTAATACTGAAAGGAAAAGGGAAAGTATGCTATTTAGAATGCAGAGTGAATATACACAGAATGTTTCAGAGAGGAGAGAAAACACACAATGGGAGGAATGAAAGCCACTAGAGACAGACAAGAAAAGGGATCTTTTCAAAATGAAACCAGTAAACCAAAGATAATGACACTAATTCAACAATGTATATATATACTGTATATATTTGCTATATTAAAAATGAATAGTACCCCAGGTCTTCTGCATTTAGTTACATATATGTTTGTGTGTCCAAAGAGAGAATAAGACTGGGAAAAACCAGCCCATCTGTCCTAAGAATCTCAACGTAACAACACTGTACTGTCTCCAGGTTTCTGACACCTCCACATTGCCATCATTTTGTGTTATCGTCAGCTGTTGACATTGTTCAGTCGTTATTTTGTTGGTAAAATTTTGTACGTTGCATCGTGGAGTTGTTGGCAGAATGTAGGGACACAACTTTCTTCATCCATAGTAGACAATATTGTGGATACAGTTACAGACTTAATCGCAAGAGCTGTAATTATTCTACAATTAAATGCTGAAAGCAAGCTTTTACATTAAACTTTGAGACAAATCTTTGTAAAAAAATATCTCATGAAAAGTCAATATGTAGCAGTTCTGGACCTTTTACAGAATCAAGAGGGTTACTGAAATATCTTTAGTTTGTGTTGTTTGGATATAGCAAGTATTGGATGGCAATACTCGTACTATAGCTAAGACATTTTTTTGTTATAAGACTTCAGTTAAATCAAAATCAGGTACCATATTTAACAGAAAATAGTATGGAAAAGGTTTATCTTCCTTCAGCTGTTTGACAGACAGTTATTTTAATGTATGAAACCTCCCTGGTGGGATCTAATGATTTACAGAAACATGAATGTACCTGGCTAGTACATTGAGACCTTATTAATGTTGTATATAGCCTAGTTTAAAACAGAAAGGTTTGCCCTTTGCTTGGACTGATTCCCATTCATGGGAGTTCCAGACTGAGTCAGCTGCAACATGAATCTCACTCACTGGTAAAGTGCTAGTTTGCTGTTTTTAAGTACTACTACTCTGGTGCTTATAAATAAATAAAGAGATAAAGATTTCCTCAGTGTGCTCCGCAGCTAGAATGAGAGAATTTCTCACATTTGTGTCAACAAAGCAACAACAAAGCATCCATGTGAGCACTGATACTTGTACTCCTCTCATGTGGACTCTATGCGCTGCTCCTATCTGTGCAGGTATTCGCTGGAGTGGCAGACAGAGTCTGACAGCTGTTTCGACATTGACACCGTTGAGGGAACCATTTCCACTAATGAATACCTGGACAGAGAGACAGCTGTTCAACACAATATCACCGTGGTGGCAACCAAACTCAGTAAGTACTGCACGACAAAGACATCCTGCACCCAAAACACAATGTACACAGCCAATAGTATCATTTGTGATACTATTTATGGTCTGCATTTTTAGGAAACAACCATCCAGTGTACAGGGGGTCCTTGACTTACGTCACTTACATTCCTATGGTGTGATTCCAGTCGATTTTCCCCATAAGTTGGACTTCCGGTGAAAATGTAAACAAAGCGTTATGTGCATCACGATATTGATCAGTTTACGTATCTGTACAACTACAGTAACGACAAACAGTCATTACTCACACTGAAACACAACTCAGTAAGAAAATACCGGTGAAAATATAAACTGTAAGTCTGACTTACACTTAGGAGCCATAATGAAGTTAGCAGATGTAGCATAATCCAATGTGGTGGCAAATGTAAACAAAGCCGTCTTATAGCACTGCTATACTGTACATACAGTATTTATCCGCTCCACTCACCACATGACGATGTATTCCACCGCTCTGCTCACCAACTAATTACACTGAACCAGTTCCAACATAATGATGAAATGACATAAGTCGAGGACGCTGTAAACTGAGGACCTACTGTATTTACAATGTGTAAATATCTCTACATGCAATATCCTTTATGTAATGTGTTATGTGTGCTGTGCATCTGTGCTAATATTAGATGAACTTAGCCAAACTACCAACAATCAAGTAAAGTGAATACTTGAAGTAATTACTGTAAGAATTTAGAAATAAGCATGACAAAATGAACACTCTTCGAATGTTCTAACAGCAAATTATTTGGCTTTACAGCCGTGTCCCAAAATGTTTTGTCTCTTGTGTGAATTTCTAGGTGTTTTACTTTTAGACATTCCAAGTATGACAGTCAGCATTTCCAGCATGAACCTGGTGGATTGAACTAAAATGAAAACCTAAGGAAGGCTGAATGAAGGCTTTAGTACATTTTTGTGTTGTTTTTTTTTTTTTTTTTTTTTTATACATTTTTACTTATAAGCAGTATTTCCTCAAGCATATTCTTTCAACCTGTCCTGCTTTGTTGTATTAATGCTAGTTATGCTGCTCCTAACACTTTCAGGATTTATCCAACTTAGCCATGTGATATTTTTTGTTTTGTAATATTTGATTTGGGGGCTGCACAGTGGTGTAGTGGTTAGCACTTTCACCTTGCAGTGAGAAGGTCCCTGGTTCACGTCCCGGCTTTCCCGGGATCTTTCTGCATGGAGTTTGCATGTTCTCACTGTGCATGTGTGGGTTTTCTCCGGGTACTCCGGCTTCCTCCCACAGTCCAAAAATATGCTGAGGTTAATTGATCATTCTAAATTGCCCGTAGGTGTGAATGTGAGAGTGATTGTTTGTCTCTGTATGTAGCCCTGTGACAGACTGGTGACCTGTCTAGGGTGTCCCCTGCCTTCACCTGAGTCAGCTGGGATAGACTCCAGCCCCCCCATGACCCTAGTGAGGATTAAGCGGTGTATAGATAATGGAGGGAATGGATGTATGGATGGATGGATATTTGATTTGTTAAAGCTGTTTTATCTGATTTCAAATTATGACTGTGTATATGGACAATTACATATATTTTCCTTTGAGTTCTTTTATTTTAGCTTATCTATTATTGGCTCTTTTTTGCATTTGATGGCTTGTGCAGATCCACTAGTGGGATGTTTGCCATCTTACGTTGTACTTTTGATACATAAAATCATTGCATACATATCAACATACACAAGTCATAATTTCATAATTATTCTGACTTATAATATATTAGATGAATCAGCCAGGTGAAGTCAATGGATCTGTCCAGTCCACTGTTTCTTTGTCTGCACTGTAAAGACATTTATCAGTTGCTCTTCCTCCTCTGCATTTCTTGAGAGAAAAACTGCGACTTCGTACAGTTAAGATCAATTTATGGTTCCTTCTGTGTGTCTGGGGTCAGCAGGGGTTGTACACTGTTCTGTACATGCGACTAATTGGGTGTTTGCGTAAAGAAACATGTTCTATGAGTATGCACAAGTAAACATGATAGCGAGCTCAGTACAGTAGAAGAAGAGCTGATTTTATTGTGTTAGACTGGACCAAACTGAAAAAAATCAAAAAGAGAAAACAGGATTGAGGATGTGGAATAAACTACAAACATCATAACACACATACGGTGCACAAAACCAACGTACAGTTTACTTTCCTGACACACATGCACTCAGATCTCTTGCTGTGTAGAAAGCCCACTTGGTCTCAAATTCTGCATGCGGATGTTTGCAGAGGGTCCTTCATGTACTGAAATCTAAAGGATTCTATAGTAGTAGCCTTTGGCAGTTTCTTGCAAATGAACAAATGTGTGGCTACATTTTGTGTTAACCCACAAAAAAAACCACTATGTGTCCTTTAGGTCTCATCTTCTTGAGCATTCCTTTTAAAAAAAACTTTTACAAACCTGATTTTTCCTCACAGTTGGAAACCCTCCATTGCATTCTCCTTCCTTGCCCTGGTTAGATTTTTTTGGTCAATAACTACCAAAATGTAGACCCACACTCAGAAACCCTGCTCTATGGGGCCACTAGTGATCCAAAACTCAACAGGGTGTCTTCAATTTGCACAAAGGTATGCAAATCCATACAAACCCCGAGGATGAGAAACTGTGAAAGTGGTAAATGAATAATGTAAAACCAGTTCCTGGGTGTGGCATATTTCAGACAGCATGAAATTAGCAGGGAAAGCTCATTCACACGTGATGTAGCTGTAACACTTCAGACCAGGCAACTTTTGCTCACATATGTTCACTGTTTACAGATTTTTTTTGGGGGGGGGGTTTGTGTGAAAGTGAAAATTACCAAACTATAATGGCAGTCTTAACCGTGCAAAAAAAGTCTGCCATCTGTGAAAAAAGTATGAACAAAAGGGTTGTAAAAGTTCAGCTTTAAGGGGTGTAATTTCAGTTTTGATAAACCACAGCAAAGTGTGCAACTCTACACAGTGTCACCTCCACAATACAAAAGGTGTAAAAGCAGTCATTGTTCACACTTGTCTGAAGTGTTGAAAGCGTATAATCCTCATGAGGTCTTTAAATGAAAACATCAGTTTAAATCTCTGAGTAAGCAAGTTTATTGTGAAAAGTTTTAAATACAACTACACTGTATTTAAGAAAATCTGGCTATAATCTGTGAACACTGTCAGATGGAAATAGCAGGGTGCTGTATGACCGTGCACCTGTCCGTTAAGTCAGCTGTCTCTGCTGAAATATGTATATTGAGTGACCATTTCAAGGTTCAACCAGAGTTTGCTGTTTTATTATTAAGTGCTGTGTAGCATGTTTAGGATTTTGAACATGATCTATTTTACAGTTACTTCTGTTGAAGTTGTTTGTGCACTTAGATAACTAATCCATTGAGAAGGTGGGTATTAAAATGTCAGTGTCTGAGGATTATGAACTTGCCATGTTTCACTGCATACAGTAGACAACAGAAGGTGTAATATTACTTAAATGTCAAACGATTCAGAGTGTATCACTTTAAAGCAATCATATTAGTTCTACATTGAACAACAGGTTGTTTGCTCTTATGCAGAATGAATCCTGTCTACATGCAGGCTTACATTTAGATAGACAGAGATGAGTTTCTAGTGGTTAAATTAATAACTAGAGGAGGACATTGAAGTAGTTCCAATCGTGGACACATTTTGCTTTTTTGAAACTCTTTCTCACTATAAAAATCCAAATGTGTCATTAAAGATGTCAAGATGTCTTCAGTTTTGTTCCACGTGTTTGTAAAAGTAAGGGGAAACTAGAAAACTGCAATATGATCTAAATCTTCAGCAGCTAAATACATTAAGGGTGTGGCTGTTTTCTTAGCTGCCGTCTTCAATGTCCAGAGTTTTCTTTGAGCTTTGCTTTTTCTTTAAACATGAGGTTCCACTTTTCAAACAGTGCTGCCACTTTTGATAAAATTAGATGTTTCGTCTTCTGTTTCAGACAACCATTGTTTCCCATTAATTGTCTTCATTAGCACATTCCATTAAACATTGAACATCAAGCCTCCATCAGCTTTAGATTGCATTTCCACCTAAGGAGCTTTTTTTGTTAGAATTTCCACCTGACAAAACATTCCTAAATTCAGTCAGTCACAGCTTTGCAATTAACAAGATTAAGCTCTATGGATAAGAGACAATAAAACACCATGTCTTCATGGCCAATATGGACAGGATGAATGACTGCAGCAGCCAATGGCTCTCCATCTGATTTGGACATTATCAGCCCATTAAACAGGCCCTTATCACCGGATATCATTCCCATATAAATGGGTCAGCCTCCATTTTCTCACCATGATTTTGCACTTACAAAAAGGAACAGAAGTTCACATTTGGGGGCTGTAGAGGATGATGAAGATCTAAGTCGATGTATTCTGACACAGTAGACTTCAAGTCCTATCTCTGGCCTTTCTTATAGTATAATTATTATTTTTTGACTTTAACTTCACTTGCTGCTTTTCAGTCAGTGACTGGTTAAGGAGAGGCACCAAATTTGCTTGGTTAAGTTTAGGAACTAAAACAACTTGTTGAGGTTTAGAATATGATCATGGTTTGAGTTAAACTACACACTGTTCTAGGTTTCCCACATGTTTAGTTCCATTTTGGACATTTTATGTGCACTTTTGCAGACAAATCTTTTGAGGTTGCTTTCTGTTTATCAGAAATCAATGGATGATACTGTGCCTACTTAGCTTTCTGGCAGGTTTAGGAGGTGATTCATATGTATGAGAATGATTTACACTGATCAAAGTCATTTAATGGGCCAATAGCTTCTGAATTGCATGACTTCTGTCGTAACATAAGATTTTAGTAATAAGATAAAAGTGACAGTCTAAATATGTGAAAATTTTGCAATTACAAAGCCTTAACAAAGCATAAGGAAAACTTGATTTTGTACAAGCTAAGTTCAAGCAACATTCTCTATGTTTTGTCGATCTGAGTACTTGCTAACCATTCTGGGTTAACAATCTGTAATAGTCAATCTGTGCATGGGTTTTTTTTTATCAGCAGTGTGACATCTGATTTATCTTTTGAGTTGAAATTTAGTAATAATATGTATTCTTGTTTCATCAATCATGGTCATATAGTAATCAGATCTTAGTAATGACGTTGTTTAGAGGAACTAGTGGACTCACCCATCCTGGCCCATCTCAGCTCAGTAGGAGCTGTTCAGCCACAGTATTTGTTATTAGGCTTGAAGCAGAGTGCAGCTTTTACTCTGAGTGTCCCAGTAACTGTGAGTATGCATGAAGCAACTTTTGACATCTGCCCAAGTAATTAAGGGTGTGCATAATCTGTGCAGACATCTGCATGCAGCCCGAAGACCTTTCAGTTTATTAGCCGAGATCTAATCACAGTGTAACCCTGTGTGTTCTTCACGCTCTTACACCAGCTTTAACATGTTCTGTTTTGTCCTGATCCCGATAACATATGTACACATGCTCCAGATTACTTAATGCATGGTTAGACACTGATAGCCTTTGGTTTCGACTTAAATCCAGCTTACTTAGATGGATTACACACTTCAACATGTTTCAGGGGAAAACACACAGATCAGCCACAACACTGAAAGTACCGACATGTGAAGCAAATAACACTGATCATGTTGTACAATGCATTGCTCTGCTGGAAAACCTTGGGTCCTGGGTTCATGTGGATGTTACTTTGAGACATGCATGTTCCAGACCAAACTTACTCACCAATGGCAACAGCACCCCCCAGTGGGCGCAACTTGGGCGCACACAGACATGAATATTACTAGCATGCTGTTGACCCAGTTCCCTCTACAAATGAAAGGATTTAGAAAGTCATTTTTGTGAAAGTACAAACACAAGTACCTCACTGATCTTTTCTGAGCAAACACCTTAAGCTTCATAACTTACTGTGTGAAAATCTGCATTAATATGATTACAGCTCACATTGTAGAGGGAGTGAACCAGCTATTTAGCTATGTTTGTATTGTTATATTTGCAGGGAATTGAAGTATTGAGTGACGATTTAAAAAAAAAAAAAAACATTGATCCTAACATTTTAGAACTTACTTGTTCTTTCTGTTCGATAAAATGTGCAGCAGTAATTAATGACAACAAGCTAAAACTACACATAACAAATCAATAACCTCCATTGAAAACATGACTTGCCTACATTTTATGGCGAGTTATTGAGTAAGAAATGCACCGGTGCATTAGTGATGTCTGCATTCCACCAGGAGCATGTCCTGCTATGGTGCATGCTGGTTTACTGTCATGGCTTACTGGGAAATTTTAATGGAATTTTTATCATCACTGTTATTTATTCTACCTATGCTTTCCCTGCTGTTCAAGTGAGAATGTCTGCCAGCTGTCTTCTAGTTCATAAGCAAGTCACATTGCAGGTCTTAGCTGTCTGTTAAGACTCCCCCGTCATATTATATTTGTGCCATATTCTATTTTAAGCAACAGAAGATATTTTCAACAAGCACCTTATTTGTTTCTTGAACAAATACACCAATTAAATTTTGATTTAAGCAAAGCATTATCTATTCTGACTTCAACTGACCACTGCAGTATAATTGTTTTTGCCAATGTGTGCTCAAAGATGTGATTTTTTTTTCATATTTCAACTCACACATAATCGCAACTTTTTTATCTACTTGTCCAATATTGCAGACTCTGAATCATTGACAGAATGAAATGAAAAGATAATGACAATTTCAGGCTTTTATCTTCAATATTTCCTGAGATATTGTCATTCAAACAGAAGCTTGAATTTCAGTCTGCAAAAAAAACAGGCTGAAAGTGGGTCAACAAGCTGCTTTCTTTAAAAAATTATAAACTATCAAGATAATTCTTTGACATATCGACCTGAAATGTCACAAATAATATTTAAAACATATATAGTTTATGATTTTTTTAAAAATTCATACGAATCAGAAATAGTTTTGGTTTGAGAAGGAATAACCCATGGCCACTCAGGGACCTTCTCCATCTTCTAGAAGGCTCAGTAAGCTGCTATCATCCCATTTAATGTCTCTCCCTTGTCACCTCATTTAATGGTGGTGCAGCCACAATTTAGTGCTTACAAAGAGGAACAAAAGTCTGCATTTGGATGCTGGAGAGGATGGAGGAGGAGAGTTCAAGTCCAATGTCGGATCCTAATTGTAGTCTGTGTTTTCTTTTTACTTTGGTTTCACATGTTGTTTTTCACTCCGTTCTTAGCTTTGGTCACTGCTTGATTAGGTTTTTGAAAAAGGATCTTGGTAGCTGGATTGGGACATTTTCCAGAAGTTACACAGTTCCATTTGTTAGTGCATTAATCACAGGAGGCCGCCGACTTTAGCCGTGTTACTTTCTTTTTCTTTATGTGGTAAATGACAATAAGTGATGATAATGCATCTGCAGGCATATGTGTGGAAAGGATATGTGCTGCCAACAAGAACTCAGTGGGTTGATAATGTCCAAACCAGGTGGAATGAAGGTCAGTCAGTCAGTCAGTCAGTCAGTCAGTCCAAAAGCTTTCAAGAAAGTTTAATCAGGTGCTGTTGCAAAAACCTTTAAAAACTGTTGAAAACTGGATCTCATGAGGACTGCCTCAGGAAAAGAATTTCCCTCTGCTGCTGAGGAGAATCTCATTAGAGTTATCAGCCTCAGTGCCACCTCAGATTAGAGCTGCCGACAGTGTTCATGTCAGTACCTGAGTAGAAAATAGTAAAAAAAATAATGAATAACCTTTAAATGTGTAGATGTGTCCAAATCTTGATTGGTACAGCAAATATTCAGATTTTCTGTGAACCTGTTTGTTGTTGCTTAAAACCTAAAGTAAGAAAACAATCTCAAAAAATTTACAGCTTGAAGTCATATTACATGGTCTTTTTGTGCAGATTAAGAAGGAAGCATGAGTGGTAGTAAATGCACAAAAATGTAAAAACAAATTAAAAAACAGTTGAACAATTCAGTCACACTCTCATTTCATCCAGGTATGAGTACTTCAACCCATTATTAACATGCCTGAATGATGCAGCTGCCTGCATTCTGAGTTTAAAGACAGAATTATGAGTAAAAAACTCAGAAAACAACTTATTTTTAAACAACTTTAAATCACTATATGACTTGTCTTCACTAATGCCTTGTTCTGCACCAACACCCCTCTGACAATCAATTGTTGTTCAAAGCTTCACAGCTCTAGCTTCAAATTAAAAGGGACCGTGCTTTTACACTATAGCTCCAACACTGGAACAAGCTTACTGTAACTATCAGGGGAGTCGAGTCAATAATGTTGTTTACAAACCTTTTAAAACCCCCTTACACATTTTGTCTTTTAAATGTCTTTTTAAATGCACTTTAACTTTTAGTAATTGTGAACTTTGTGAATCACCTTGGAACTTTACGGTTGGTTATTATTGTGTTGCTAGTAATAATCTTCTATATGTGTGGTTGGAGTGAAACTGCAGCAGTACTAACTCCTTTGAAAACTAAATTTATCTAGTTTGACCAAGCAGCTTCACTCATTTAAACTGTGTTTGTACCATCTGATATCCTGCTCTAAGCTTCTTGAGGAGGGAAACGGTTGGCGAGTCTCAAACCTGCCAGCCCGCCTCATTAGTGACAATGTAGACTCAGTTAGTCACAGACGGTCAATTACAGAGTGAAAAACAAGACTGTGTGAGTTTAGTGATCCACAATGACTGGAGAGGATCACCAAACAGGTGTTAGAAATGAGGTTGAGCGCCACAAATAGCAGATGCGGATTCATGAGTATCTGCCTCCATCTAGTGGCCAAAGTTAGTGTGGATTTGGCTTAAGGTGGATTTGAGAGACCTAAAAACACATTTCTGCCCTTTCTAATAGAATATCATTGCTTTTTTATGTTACAAATATTCAAGTGTATCTGTAAGTTAGCATATTCATATTTATCCATCAGGGACACACTTACTCTGTGTATCTAATTACTCCTTCCCCTAGTTGATAGAACTCCATGTACTTATGTTAACCACAAGATACTTCTTAAAGTGTTGTGGAAGCCTATAAGTCTTAACTTGTTGAGCTATGACAGTCTCCTCATTTAGCATTATTTTATTCACATTGTGTGTCTGATGCTGAGCTGAAATAAAGGAGAATTAAAGTGGAGTACAGGCCAGCATCCGCAGCAAGCACGTCATTATCGACCCTGACTAAAGAGGTTTTAGTGTTCGGCAGAGTCTAAATCAGATCAGATTTTTTCACATGTTTGTAAAAGAAATTGATTTTACAGAATTAATTCATTCCTAAAATTCTGGATAAAAATGCCAGCATAGAGACGAGACTGAAATGAAATGAGCTCTGTACACAGGCTTTTGATGAAAGGGTAAACAGTGGCAGGCTTAAATATGGAGAGGGGTAACGCTTGTAGACAGAGCAGTTAATAAAATCTAAAATATTAGCACCAACTGTCTGAAATATTGATTTAAAAAAGACAAGGATGAAAGCAGCCAGACCGGCAGATGGATGATCTTGGATGAGCGACAGTGTGTTGTTCCAGGGTTGATTATGAAGTTTGAAGAAGGTCAACAAGTACACTAAATGTAGTATTTCAGTAAGTTATATGTAACTACACTTGCATGCACTATGCAATAGTTTGGATACTGCAGAAGGTAGTGCAGCACCACTCAACACTTTGGACTGTATTGTCCTATAATGTCAGACTAATTTCTGCAATAAACCAAAATGTCCAAACAAAGCAAAATATGTTTTGAATGTTAAATTCTGTATAGTAGTAATTATTTTTACACTCATGAAAGCTTTGCCTACCTGTGGCATTGTTTGTGGTTCCTAAGATGATCTGCCACTTGACATTTTGAAAGCGATGATGTTCATGCCCTGTTTTCACAAAGTGGCCAGTGCCAAACTACAATGTGATTGACCTCCCCAGCCTGCATCAATATAACTCAAAAATATATGTATGAAAATTGGAGGGCCGCAAATGACAAAGGACTCTGGTGATACCTGCTGCTGCAGCATCTGAGGGTGAAGTCAGAGTCTTTGATCCCACTAGTATGGAGATTGGGACTTTGCCTACTAGCAATGTTCCCTGTAATTTTTCCTGAGTGTGAGCAAACACACAAACTCCCTGAGCGTTCCTTGGACCACTGTGAGCAACATCAGACGTGTGCACTGTGGTCACACCAGCATCACATCCATTCAAGTTACATGGTTCATTAAAAGAATCAAATTACAGCATTTACATTTCTGTTAAAACACTTTGTCAACAGGAGCCAGTTGAAGGCTGCAGTGATTTTAGTGACACTACAATGTATAAGAGTGAAGTTACTGAATATTTGTCTCTCTTTACTGTTGCAGTGGTTTTGCAAATTGCAGACGGACCCTGTTCAGTCCATAGACACCAATGTTATTCCTGTAGCTTGAAAGACAGCTACTTTTGATAAAACTGGGCTTGTAGCACATTGTCTGCCTTGCAACAATGGGAAAGAGGCACCGTTTATGTTTTCACAACCTATATCTAATGAGTTATTGATGCTGGAAGTCCAAATCTGTGAATATCTTTCCAACTTTACTGAACTTGGGGCCACTACCACCTAAGGAGTGATATATTTAATTCTGAAAAAAGCATTTAGCCATACTTAAAGATTTAAGTGCTTTATTAACACGGAACTAAAAATTTTGTATTGTTTTATGATCACAGGTTCTGTCTGAAAAGAGGTGGCATCATTTTAAACTGTGAAATCAAACTAACAAAATGTAATGACCAACCAGTGAGCAATACTGGATTCTGCAAAAATATAAACAACTTTTTTAAAAATCTAAATCTTATCTTAACACAGTTAATGTATTAACTTATTTTTGTGTGTATGCATGTATTTATTGATTTATTTAGTACTGTTAACACAGAGTTCTGAGTGAATTTTTCTTAAGATAGGCAAAGGCCATTTATTGATCACATATAGGCTGTTAAATGTTTATTAAAAACTAAAAAGCGTTTTAAAAAAACAACTTAGGCATTTATTGAGTCACTAAAATACTGTAGAGTACAGACCACATCAGCATGATTATAAGCATCCTCTGGTAAATGAACAACCAGATACTGATGTCTCTCACCATATGGACTTCAGGAGATGATTAGATGATGATAAACTGTGACCTACTGGTTGGGTTCTCTCTGTTCTCATATTTCTTACATGTTTGTCCCCTGACAGCTGGGTCCTAATGTTTTTTGAGCAACACACCATACTATGATGTTTTTACAATGATGGTTCTACTATGGAACCAGTTTGACATGTTCAGGTGTTCTTTGTGTGAAAACTCAGAGATTTCAGGGATCAGAAGGTGGTTTTCAACTTTCTTTGTTAACTTTCTGCTTCAACTTTAAACTAAATTTCCTTCACTAAGCCAGCCCTCTGGACTTCCAGGAAGCTGTGTTCCTATTGGCTGTCCAGGTGGCTGCTTGGTGTTATCAGGAACACCTGAGCAGCTCAGTGTCTTCCTGCTTTATTTAGCTGCAGACAAACATTTCCTCTGTTTCTCTTCACCTATTTAATTTCATAGTTACATGTATTGTATCTTGTAAATTTAATACAATAAAACTTTTAAAAAGGTTTATTATTTAAAAAGTATTTTTTGAGTGTTTAATTATCAAAAATATTTTATCTGTAATTTTGAATATTTGTATTTAATTTCATAGTTACATGTATTGTATCTTGTTGAATTATCTCATTCCATATTTTGTCTGTTTAATAGAATTTAATTGTATTTAATGTTTAACTATATTAAACAGACAAAATATGGAATGAGATAATTCAATAAGATACAATACATGTAACTATGAAATTAAACAGAATTTTTCAAATACCAATATTCAAAATTACAGATAAAATATTTCCGATAATTAAACATTCAAAGAATACAATTAAACAAGAAGAGCATTAAACATTTAAAAGAACACAAAACATTTAATTACAAAATTAAATGTTTAAAGAGCCAGAACGGCATCTGTATAGCTCAACGCATTAAGCAGGTGACCCATGTACAGAGACTGGTCCCTGACGCAGCGGCCCGGGTTCGATTCCCACTCGCGGCTCTTTGCTGCATGTCCTTCCCCAACTCTTCTCCCCTGTTTTCTGTCTTTCTCTCACTGTACCTGTGAAAATAAAGCCAAAAAATATCTCTTAAAAAAAGACAAAACATTTAATTACAGAATTAAATATTTCATTAGAAAATTACATCTTAAAGACAATAAAACTTCAAATAGGAATTAAACAGAAAATACAATGAAGCACTTAAAAAGAAAATTAAAAATTAAAAGGTGGTAAAACATTTAAAAAGAAAAACCTTAAAGATTTAATCTAAAAATTAAATATTGGGAAAGAAAAAAAATTTTCAAACAAGCCGATAAAACATTTGAAAAAACAAACATTAAAAAGAAAAAACATTTCAAAATCAAATCAGACATTAGAAAAGAATAAAAGGTGAGAAAAAAGCACAACTAAACATTTAAGAAGAATTAAACTAAAGACAAAACATTTTAAAAGACACCAGTTAGACTTTAGAAGATCAAATTAAACAGAAGAGACAATAAAACAATCAAAAAGAGCAAAAACAGATAAAGATCTTAGAGCGTTTTCTAGTCTGAAATGAAAACATCAAGTTGTTTCTTCAAACATTTCCTCTTTCTATGTTCTTGGTTTGATTGTGGACAGATTTACTAAGAACTCATTTCAGAAAACTGCTTTCCAGATAAAGTCTACTAGTAGTTGAAGGCATTTATCAAACTAATGTTACCTTCTGATCTCCACAAACTTTACTGTTCAGTGAAGAGAATCAAAGTTTGTTGAGGATTTCTAAAAAACCCACAGGTGAAGGTCTGAGAAGAACTCAGATGGATGATCTAAATGTGAAATCAAGACTCATGGTCACAAGGTTTAAGGCTTCTGTCAACCAGAAAGTTCAAACTAACAGAGAAGTACTGAGAAACTTTTAAAACTTCAGTCCTCAGACTGTCTAAAGGTTCAAACTAACAGAGAAGTACTGAGAAACTTTTAAAACTTCAGTCCTCAGACTGTCTGAAAGTTCAAACTAACAGAGAACTACTCAAGAACTTTTAAGATTTCAGTCCTCAGACTGTCTGAAAGTTCAATCTAACAGAGATCTACTGTGGGACTTAGAAAATTTCAGCCCTCAGACTGTGTGAAAGCTCAGGTCCTGAGGACTCGGGAGGTCTGGAGGCTTGGAAAGTCTTGGAACTGAGGGTTCCACCCTCCAGCACAAAGGCTGAAGTCCAACCTCCTGAGAAAAACGGTCGAGTCGAGACTCGAGTAAAAAAAAAAAACACTCGAAAACGACAAAAAATAGATGTTAAATGCACAAAAAAAAGAAGATTTGGTATCTGAGTGAGTAACTCAGGGGATCAGAAGAGAGACTACCAAGTGGAAGGTTGCAGGTTCAAGACCCACCACTGGCCTTTTTGTTTGTTTTTGTCAGGATTTTGATAAAAATTTGAGAAGGGTCTGGTCTTGAACCAGCGACCTGCAACTCCACAAGCAAAAGGCATACTTGTTGTTTCCGTTTCCACGCCGTCTACATCAACAGAATGCACTGAAACTTTGCCCCCACTAGCTTAGCCTCGCTGTAGTACGCAGCTCAAAGGGGCGTGTCCTATCTACTCATTCATATCTATGAGAACAACGATGGCTGCACATATGGACGCCTGACGTTGATGAGCTGCGTAAATACCATTATATACAGTCTATGGTAAATACGTATGTGAATCGCATCATTGGCTGCAGCAGCCAGTCACCGGTCACTCACTGACTCACAATGAAAAATAGCACAGAATGAATTGTTACGTGTTTATTTTATTTACAATTTAGGTTGGATTTTTTTTTTTGTGCGCAGCGCAGATTTTCTGTCCGCGGAGACCGTGTCAGCAGTGCGCAATTGCGCACGCGTGCAGCTTAGAGGAAACAGTGATTACGAGTAACCAGACAGGATTTAGAGGAGCATTTTTGCCATTTACTGAGCTGAGATAAATATCAAAGAGCTGGAGCAGTTCTGTTGCTCTAGTATGGTTTATCCGCAGCCTTGAGGCTTTAGGTCGCCTTTGCGTAGCTGTACAACTGCAGTGTCAGATAGTGCAAGGATATCTATGGTTTGTTTGATGATCAAATAAATATATTTAGCACTTTATTTTCTACAACAGCACGGAGTCTCCCCTTGACTGTCAGACTTGGAATATACCAAGTTTAAATATTGTGTGTTTGTTGTTTATTGATCACAGTTTAACTGTAGTTTATGTTGTTACAGCATAACACATTTCATTGTACATTTAATGTAACATGGATTTAAATCAGATCCCTTTACTACGTAACTACTGTAGCTCAGAGTAGTAGTTCCATTGGTTTGCAGTGCAAACCACAAGGGACCAGAACAAAAGGAATTTTCAAAGTTATATTTGCAGCTGTTTCAGCAAGAGAATGCTAAAGAATGGATGGGAAGAGGATATGAAGAGAAATGGAAAAGGAGAAAAGAGAGTAGGACAAAACCACAGAGGAGAGAGATGAGGACATGAGAGAAGAGGAGGGAAAAGAAGAAATAAATGTAGAGGAAGATGAGCATAAATGGATCAGAAAGAGGAAGAACAGAAACAGGGAGTGAATAAGGGAGAGGACAGGTGATCCTGCAGAAGAACCTCATGATATGTTTTTATTTACTGTCCATATAAATTGCTGTGAAGTAACATACCATCACACAGTAAAATAAGATGTTTTTCTATTTCTCTGAGTTCAATATTTTCAGCTCCTTCTCTTTTTTTCAGTCCTGCTACCCACAAGAAAGTCTTCTGTAACATTGCTGGCATTTGGTAAAGTGACGCTCAATGTGCCATCGTTTACCAACTGAAACTTTTGCACTGCAGCTGAGGCAAATACATGCCATTTACAACGTTCAGAATTCAGTCCCTTGTAGAAAATGGTATGTTGTCTGGGATGGGGATAGGCTGAAGGCAGCATAACCCATTTTACTGACAGCTGAATGGCAAATAATGGTTTTGTACAAAACAACGATTGGAATATCTGTGTATTTGATTACATAACAGTTGAAGAAGGTTTACTATGTGAAGTACATTATTTAATCTTTGGGTTGTGCGTACCATATTCTCTGAAGCCAAAAGGTGTGCTTCTCAAGAATAGCTTGTAATTGCATTTGATTGTAACTGATATTCTGCCTTGATGTCTCTCATAATGCGGAGCTCACACTGATCAGCTGCCAGTATCTTTGATGGACACATTCAGCTGCGTCACTGAGTGTCTAATCATACATGACTTCTTGTTGACTCTTCCAGACAACCCTCTGCTGTCCGCCAAAGTTTCAGTGACAGTCAATGTCTTGGATGTGAACGAGTTCCCTCCTGAGCTGGCGATTCCTTCAGATACGTTCGTCTGTGAAAACTCCAGAATTGGACAGGTAAAGTGAACTGGATCTATTCAATAAGATCCTTAGATTATATTTCAAGAAAAGGCCAAAAACTATGATAACATACACACCTTTTTCTGATTATTTGGCCCCGTGTACTTGCAATACCATAATTACAAAGATATGAATATATTTGAAATGTGAATTATGTTAAGTTAGTTGTACGCATTTGAGAACACTCTAGAGCTCAAGTGGCTCAGATGTCCTCATTTCAGGGAGGAGGAAGTAAATATTAGTTTTCCTTTCTCACATTTTACCTGCCAACCAACAGATTTAAACAGGATGTTACTGATTCACCAACTTTCCACACCAGGATTCCATTATTTAGTATGCTGATCAGATTGTCTCTGTTCAGGTGATTCAGACAGTCAGCGCTGTGGACATGGACCTTCCTCCCGTCGGACAGAGGTTCTTCTTCAAGTCTCCAAAGGAGCTCCGCAACAGAAACTTCACTGTTCGAGATTTTGGAAGTAAGTTAATGAGGGATTAAAATGAAAGAGCTGGATGTAAATTATCAACTGAATCAGCAGCTTCACTCTCCTTTATGGAGTTTTAGAGAGCACTTCATGTCACTGTTTAGGTGTCTGTCTTATTTCACTCTCAACGCATCATTTTTCATGGTCTTCAGCTTTAAAGTCCCATTAATCTACTGCATGCGTAATACCTACCTGACAACTAACAGACTATCAGACATATGCAGACAGTACATAGTGGAGCACTGAGCAGTTAAACAATATGACATTTTCTGCTAGTTGAGCAGTCACAGTTGGTAGAGACCAAATATAGAGCTAAAAGAAGGTGAGTATTGGGCTTACATTCATCCGTATGAAGCAAACACAACTTCACATACTAATGTTAGCAACTGTTAGCTAAGTGCTAGCAAACTAAGTTTGTTAGTGACAGTTATTGCAGGCTGAAAGTTTTAACTTCAATATGATCCTTACAGAACCTAAGTGTGCTGTTGGGTCTTGTCATATCATCGGTTCTCCGCTTTAAGTCTGTCTTGTAGTGATGATCATCAAATGTGTGAATGGTTAATGACAGACACATTAAAGCCCTTTAGAACCTAAAGTTTTTAAAAAATGCTATATAAGTGTGGCCATTTTACTGAGAAGTTTAGAGCCATATCAGAAATCATACAGGCAACTAACAGCATCATAAAATCTGAATAATCCACGAGATTTGACAGTATATGGGCAGGTTTTGAAAATGTAAAGGAAGACATTACTCATTGTGCAGAGAGAATCACACAGAAGAGACAACTGAACATTAGTCAGTTGTGCTCGAAGTTAGAATACAATATCTGGAACAAGGGGGAAAAAAGGATTTGGGGGACAAAATATTGACCCGGAGGCAAGATCGAGGCACAACTTAATGCTTGTCAATCTGCTGAGGGAGCAGAGGCTGACAGTGCATTTGCCTTTCTGGAAGGATGGGTAACAGAGGTGCTGAAGCTAGCATCGTTATTCTCAGCCCTTCACCTAGGATTGACATAGTACAGTTCTGAACTATAAGGACAAGGAGGCAGTGAGTAAAGCAGTCAAAAATCTTGTACACTGAAAGACAAAGGTTCATGGTGTAACATAGAAATACAAATCTGTATCAGTATGGAGGTTATACCTGTTCTAAAAAGTCAGCAAAATAACAAAACAAGGTCAACGCCAGCACAGAACATCATAGAAATGGGCCACATACAAACAAAAAATGATTTACAAACTGAAAAGCCTTTCATGTTTGTGTATACATCTATTTAAACCCTATTGCCAGACAATGCTGCCATTGGACAAGTTGCAAGTTGTGTGACGTTTAATTACAAAAATATTGAAGTTCTTTCTTTCCACAAAAGGTTGAATGACTGTGATTATGTTAAATAAACTGTATTTCATGTTAGTTTAAAACAGGGGTGTCAAACTCATCTTAGTTCAGGTTCCAACATTCAGCCCAATTTTATCACCCATGGACCGGGCCAATAAAATTACAGCAAAAAAACCAATGAATAACAACAATATTTTCCTTTGTTTTAGTGCAGAAAAGTACATTCTGAAAATGATCTTTTCACAAAACATTATGAAAAATTTCTTAAGAAAATAAGTTCAATTTCTATAACATTATGATCAAAACTACAAAAGTCAGACAAAAAAAGACAAAAAAGACAAAAAAACAAGACAAAATATTACAAAAACGGGCCATAAAATGACAAAGATGACAAACAAAATGACATGCGAGAAACAAAGTGAGAAAAAATGAGACAGTCAACATAAAGAAACTAAAGAGACAAAAAATTAGACTAAAAAGTTAAGAAGTGACAAAAAATGTACAAACAATACAAATGAGACCAAAAAAAGACACTAAACGACACAAACGAGACAAAAAATGACTAAAACAAGAAACAAAATGACAAAAACATAAAAAAGACCAAAAACAACAAAAACAAGACAAAATATTACAAAAACGAGTCCCAAAACAACAATGAGCAGTATCACATTTTACTTTATGATCCAAACAACTTGTCATGGTCTAGAAATCATTTTAAATTTATAGTTTTACTAATTTACAATCTGCAGTTCATGTCTTCTCTGGAATTTTTACACTTTGCAAAGTCGACCCTCTGGAGGACCAGATTGTATCCTGTGGAGGGCCGGTTTTGGCCCACGGGCCGCATGTTTGACACCCCTGGTTTAAAACAACTAAACCACTGGATTAAAGTAAATGAATGCTCAGTGGTTAAATTTCCTGTCTCTTTCTCCCCGATTTTTATATTCTTCTTTCTTCTGTCAGCTAACTAATAAAGTAGAAAATTCTGCAAAACTACTTTAAAATAAAGTTAAAATCATACGTGAACTATTGGGGAGACTGGTGTACACTACATCTGGGACTCATGTTCTATCGTCTACCGGCGAGGAGCTTCACTGTGACAATATGTCTTGACATTTCAACTTATTCATGTGCACAGTCACACTCAAACCAGTAGGAGGTTGAGAGTGACTCCTGGCATCACAACAAGTATGACAACTTTCCCCCCGGCGTCCCACTCGCATGCACAACCAGCAGTGTCAGTGGAAATGCAAAAATAACTGCCTCCACATCACCCTGGTGTTTGTAAAAGCATGCCTTTTTCAACCAGACCTACCACAGAGAAATGATGTTGCGTATCATCTCCTCATCCCTGCTGAATGTGTCCGTCTCTGTTGCCTCTGAATGTTGCAGTGGGATAATCAGTTTCAACACATCCTCCCATGACATTCCCTATTCTCCCCTGCAACACCTCCCCAACAAGCATTGTTATATTTGTGTGTGTTTGTACCTTTACAGTCAGCATCACATCTGATGGAGTCAGACACTCAAGCCTGCAGCCACAGAGGGGAACTGGAGCGTGTGTGTGTGTGTGTGTGTGTGTGTGTGTCTAGGTGTGTGTGTGGAACAGGAACAAGGTGCCTTAATGGTCTCTACCTTGTCAGGTTTCATCACCGTCCAGCAGGAGGAAATGGATCCTTTCTGACATTCAAAGAATCATGCATGCACACACATACATCATGCTAAAAAGGGTCTAAATCTGTAGTTTGAAGAACAGGAACATGTTTTTTAATACGGTGCTCTCAATAGAAGTGGCTCCAAAAAGGTGTCAAACGGGAAGGTTGCCATAAACACCCCAGCCATTGAAGTTTGAGGTGATTTAGATATTTGCATCCAAGTGAAGACGGGTTTCACATCTTCCAGAGCTTACATTTGTCAGATGGAAAAAAAAACTTTGCAAATTGCTCACAGATTATTCAAACAACTGCTGAACAATATGCAGTTGCAATCAGAATTATCCAACTGCACTGAGAATGTAGGGCTTTTGATTTTGAGAGCGATGAAAAATGATCCTAGGTGTCTTATTATTCAAGGAACTGAATAATAAGGAACTGTCTCAAAGGTTAGGAGAAGAAACTGTGTCATTACACCAAAAATGCACTGGTTTTAGTAAAGGTTTCCAAGATAGTAACAGTTCCACACTTGGTAAGATTGAACGATTCTTTCCAGAGGGCTGCGATCTTTGACAGAAAAGATTAGATATCTTAGTCATCCAGGTCTATGTGCTTCAGTAAAAGACAGCAGGACTTTTCTGGTTACTGAAGCCATTTCACCTCTCATCTAAGAGACTTTCTGAGTTCTAATTAACTGGTAAGGAGTCTGAGGCATTTATTTTCAACCCCACATCATATGGCTAATGGCCTGGTAACAAGTGTGAATGGTTGTGAAACTGCTTCATGAGGGATGACATGAGGTCTTAACATTGGTTAAATTGTCACCTGCATCGTAAGTACCTGATAGGTGATGTCATGGCCAGCTTCTTTGTAAAGAAATTGCTCGAGTAGTTCAACATGGCTTCCTTTACTCTTCTCTCAAACCATCTGTCTTCTCTGTCCAGATTATGACAATTCCTGTCCTCAAAGTGGTGTCCTTTATCCTGTAGATGCAGGTGGACTGCTGAGTCTTGTCCTGGGGTTGCTGATCTCCTGTGTTGAGCAGTGGTTTAGGTCTACCCTATATATAAGTATGCACAGTCCTCGCTGCATTGTACTGCATTCACAGCATTTCTCAGCTTGTTTGGCTGTTTCATCCTTGGGGTCAAGCAGTTTTTGTCAGTGTCGCTGGTCTGTTGTGTTTCGAAAAAATCCTTCTAAGTTTCTCAGACAGACCAGCTACGATGTTTTGCCTGTTCTTCTTTTCTTCTCTCTTTGATTTTGTGCTGTTTTTTCTGGAACTTTTTTGCTGACTTAATGAAGGCTCTGCAGGTATAGCCACAGTTTCTAAGTGCTTTTTAATATATACTCTACCATTCAAAAGTTTGGGGTCACTTAGAAATGTCCTTATTTTTGAAAGGGTTGGGGTTAGACTACTTTTAATGACTATTCTAGCTGGAAACAGCTGATGTTTAATGGAATATCTCCATAGGGGTACAGAGGAACATTTCCAGCAACCATCACTCCTGTGTTCTAATGCTACATTGTGTTAGCTAATGGTGTTGAAAGGCTCATTGATGATTAGAAAACCCTTGTGCAGTTATGTTAGCACATGAATAAAAGTGGGAGTTTTCATGGAAAACATGGAATTGTCTGGGTGACCCCAAACTTTTGAACAGTGGTGTATGTGCTCTTCTTTTCCCTCTGTCTTGCTAGGGACATTGTCAGCCTGATGTTTAAGGGTTCTGGTAATTACAGTCAGACAGTAGGTATTGGTCTGTTTGCATAGATTTCCAGTAAACTTCATTGTTGAACCTTTCCTCCAGCTCAGTGTGCACATTTGAGAAAAAGGTGAAAAGAAGAACAGAGTGATCAACACAAGCTATTAAAGGACAACAAAACAATAAGGTCTCAGGTACAAAAACCTCCCTGCACATTATTCTCAACCAAAAAAGCACACCAGAAATTTACCTGAATACGCAAAAATAAAAGAAAGGAAGCCAAAAAAAAAAAAAAAAAAACAAGCAATACCCTGCACAGTTTTGAGTTTTATGGAAGAATGGTTCAAAAATTGCTTTTGAGCTATATGTTAGTGCCTGGATTCGAATCCTATGGAAAATCTTTGCAGGGACATAAGATATTATTAAATACTGACTATGGAGGTCAAATAATTTTCTTTGGTGGGGCTCAATATTGTGTTCCCAAACATCAATCGAACATACTTTATTAAACTTTCTTTGAGTTTACCAAGGCTTCCACTGATATGGTTTCATTAAATTGCCTTCACATCACAAGAATGTCTTGTAGGTTACAGGGGTTGAGTACTGTTGACTGCAGCGTTGTTACAGCTGTTCTTGTTGAGTATCCATGCCACGTAGAACCTTTGAAAATGTGTAAAGAGAAGATTTTCACATCGCATGTTGCTTGACATCTCTGAAAACGCATTTTATATTAGCATATCTGGTGACACTCGACGTATTTGTACTTATTCTCTGTTTGCTTTCCTTTTCCCTCTCCCCTCTACCCCTCACTCCAACCTCTGCTGGAAGTTTTTCAACCACAGTTCTTTCACAAAGTACTTTCTCAGGGCATGTATTGAGGTCAAAATAACAAAATTCACGCATAAAAGAAAATTTTGAATAAAAATAATGGTGTGTTTCGTACTTGGAAGGAACTAGTTAGAGGAGACACAGAACAGGCAGCAGTTTGACATTGAACCAGTAGAAGGTAAACAGGAGAGAGATTGGGGATTCAGTGACCTTCAGCTCTACTTTTATTCTCCAGAGCAAAAATTATAGTTTTTTTCCAGTCCAGTTTATTTTACTGTAAGAAAACCACGAAACAAGGCTGAAAATTACTGACTTTTCCATGCAAAGGCATCTCTGTCCTCTTGTGTTCTAATCATGCAGGTGAGAAAAACATGAACGATGCTCTTCTGACTTTTTGTGGAATATTTCATCTTTTCACTTTGATGTTTTCACCAGCTTTACCCAGTAAAGTGTTGAGTTTAAAAACTAAAGCTACACAGTTTATAATATCAAAGGGAATATCTGATGTTGATGCCACTCAGCAGTAGAACTGGAAAGAGAGTGGAATCACCCAAGAACCCTGACCGTGGATCTGATCACTGAAATGAATAGGCTGACATCACAATGTGGCGTGTACCATTAGCTTTGAGTGTTCTTAATGCTTTCCAACACTTGTGTTAATTTAATACAATTTTGATGTCCTCTGCACTATTTAAGCACGTTCACTGATCATCTTTGTACAGATATCCTGAGCCAACATCATAGATTTGTATTAGGTCAGACCTGGATATTTTTCAATTGATACATATAAGAAAAAAATAAAACTGATCAATCTCATATCCTTTATTTACTGTACTCTGCTGTGTTTTGTCCATCAGCTTGCTATTTGTTGTGGTGTGTTGTTCTCATTTACCATAATATGAGCATTTCAGTCTAAATAAAATTTGGCGGTTTTATGTGAGCAGTGCTCTCTACCAGATAATTGTTTCCTTCACACAGTAAACACACGAGGTCAACAGAAAACTGCCCGAAAGAAACTAACTGAAGGCTGTTTATCAAGTAGAACAAGCATGACTACTTAACAATTCTGTTGAGTGTTACTGTTGTGTCAACAACTCCAATACACTGGTGCACTATTTCTGTAGCCAGTCCCATATTGTGCCCCTTTTCTGCAAATCAATCAGTCTTACATTTCCCCACAGTGTGTTGTAAATGTTTCAGGTCAAATAGTGCACAAAGGGTTCATTTCACCATGAGCAGGGCAGTTTTAAATGGGCTGTTTCATTCTGAAAACCAGTGAGCTGCTGCTGTTCCCGCCCCCTTCAGGAAGAAAACTCTCTCTGCATCTATGATTGACAGCTCAGAGCAAAATAGTTGACTGCATAGATGCTGACTGGGACTTTCTGTTGCTTCTAAATTTGTCTCCTCATTTTACAGATTTCACAGCACATGCGTTGCTTTTAAATCATGTGTATGTTGACTTTGACAGATGTTATTGCTGTTCTATAATCAGTAGTTTAGCAGTGCAAAGAGGGGTAGGGAGCTGATGTTTACGACAACCACAAAACACAATGAATATGGATCTTCACCATATGGGACCTAAGTATTGCACTGGACTTAGTTTCAGCAGATACCAAACTAAAGTACTCACTTAGGGATCAGGGACCCTTACCCTTAGGGATCTTTGAAACAGTACCCTTCCTGTACCATTCCTGACATATAAAGTCCCTAAAGGGTGGTTAAATGAAGTGATTTGATACAACTGGACCCACAAGGAAAAAATGGTTCCAGCCAAAGCATCCAACTGCTGGGTTCCTGATTCATTTAATTGAGGGGAGACAAAATGTGACTCCCCGCAAAGCAGATGTGGAGAGACTGTTGTACATATACAATTCCATCGCAAACCAGTCAGGACAGTCAATCTGGCAGTTGAAAAGAGACCAAAACAAAAGGTAACACAAGTTGACAAGTTGGTAGAATCGACAGTTTTGGAGAGGCAGCTCACCAGTAGCTTTGGCTTTTTGAAGGTTGGCCTTGTTGAGACAAGGTTGCTCAAATCAAATGGAATAAAGATGACATGGCCTGAAAGCAGTACAAAAACACTGATGCGGTGGTCATTTGTGCTAAGTTGATGCGTCCCAGTGAGACATGGACATAGATGACCACTGTGGCTATGTTTGTATAATCAAATTTAACTAAGTAATAAAATTGTCTTACATATTTTTACAATTCTAAGGATCTTACAAACTGTAAGCTTTCTCAAAGAATGAGGATTAAATTTCCATTTGTTCATTTGGTCCACACCTTAAAGCTTCCCTCTATATATGTCTAACTCCTGGGTCTTCCTTTAGACTTCCAGTTGCATTTATTTTAAACAATTATTCTGAACTGAACTAAATAAACAATGATCTTACCACAAGTTCTCTAAAAACTAGTAAAAACACATCAGTGAGCTACACTGTTGGACTGGATGT